>NC_048302.1:52723063-52896330 GCF_013100865.1 Trachemys scripta elegans
AAATGCCGTTAGCCTTCTTGGCAACAAGAGCACACTGTTGACTCATATCTAGCTTCTCGTCCACTATGACCCCTAGGTCCTTTTCTGTAGAACTGCTACCTAGCCATTCGGTCCCTAGTCTGTAGCAGCGCATGGGATTCTTCCGTCCTAAGTGCAGGACTCTGCACTTGTCCTTGTTGAACCTCATCAGATTTTTTTTGGCCCAATCCTCTAATTTGTCTAGGTCCCTCTGTATCCGATCCCTACCCTCTAGTGTATCTACCACGCCTCCTAGTTTAGTGTCATCTGCAAACTTGCTGAGAGTGCAGTCCACACCATCCTCCAGATCATTAATAAAGATATTAAACAAAACCGGCCCCAGGACCGACCCTTGGGGCACTCCGCTTGAAACCGGCTGCCAACTAGACATGGAGCCATTGATCACTACCCGTTGAGCCCGACGATCTAGCCAGCTTTCTATCCACCTTACAGTCCATTCATCCAGCCCATACTTCTTTAACTTGGCGGCAAGAATACTGTGGGAGACCGTATCAAAAGCTTTGCTAAAGTCAAGGAATAACACATCCACTGCTTTCCCCTCATCCACAGAGCCAGTTATCTCATCATAGAAGGCAATTAGGTTAGTCAGGCACGACTTCCCCTTCGTGAATCCATGCTGACTGTTCCTGATCACTTTCCTCTCCTCTAAATGTTTCATAATTGATTCCTTGAGGACCTGCTCCATGATTTTTCCAGGGACTGAGGTGAGGCTGACTGGCCTGTAGTTCCCCGGATCCTCCTTCTTCCCTTTTTTAAAGATGGGCACTACATTAGCCTTTTTCCAGTCATCTGGGACCTCCCCCGATCGCCATGAGTTTTCAAAAATAATGGCTAATGGCTCTGCAATCTCACCCGCCAACTCCTTTAGCACCCTCGGATGCAGCGCATCTGGCCCCATGGACTTGTGCACGTCCAGTTTTTCTAAATAGTCCCGAACCACTTCTTTCTCCACAGAGGGTTGGTCACCTTCTCCCCATGCTGTACTGCCCAGTGCAGCAATCTGGGAGCTGACCTTGTGTGTGAAGACAGAGGCAAAAAAAATCATTGAGTACATTAGCTTTTTCCACATCCTCGGTCACTAGGTTGCCTCCCTCATTCAGTAAGGGGCCCACACTTTCCTTGATTTTCTTCTTGTTGCTAACATACCTGAAGAAACCCTTCTTGTTACTCTTAACATCTCTTGCTAACTGCAACTCCAAGTGTGATTTGGCCTTCCTGATTTCACTCCTGCATGCCTGAGCAATATTTTTATACTCCTCCCTGGTCATTTGTCCAATCTTCCACTTCTTGTAAGCTTCTTTTTTGCGTTTAAGATCAGCAAGGATTTCACTGTTTAGCCAAGCTGGTCGCCTGCCATATTTACTATTCTTTCTACACATTGGGATGGTTTGTTCCTGCAACCTCAATAAGGATTCTTTAAAATACAGCCAGCTCTCCTGGACCCCTTTGCCCTTCATGTTATTCTCCCAGGGGATCCTGCCCATCTGTTCCCTGAGGGAGTCAAAGTCTGCAAATGTTGCAGCCTATACGTTAAGACCTAGATGCATTATTTGGCATAACTATACGGAGAAGAAGCAGAGTGCCTGGCTTCACTGCAGTCGGTGCTAGTCACATTTTTTTGTGATTACTAAAATCACTCAGAAACGGTCTACACTAATTCCTGTTATGTTATGGGACCTTGTTAATAATACGGTAATTCTCTAACAGAGTGAAAACATGTTTCTGTCTTGCACTTTAGGTGGCGGTCAGACCATAACCCTGAATCATGCCACACTCTGGCACATTTGCAGGGCAATAACATGGTTCATGTTAAATAGAGTTCAGTCACAAGCATTTCCTGATAGTCTTTCTCTGCCTGGCTGGCCTTTTCCTGATAGCTGTTCTCTGGGCATGGGCTCAGAAGAGAAATATCCAGCCCTCTTCTCATTGTGCATCATGAGATCCCTCAGCTTAACGTTGCAATGGACAAGTCTTGACCTGATGAGAGATACGCTGAGGATATGGCTTCCTGTCTGCTGGATCAAACATTGAGGCTCAGCTCAGGAAAGTCTAAATGCAGCTGGCTCAGCTGGGGTTTGGACTTTCCCCTAGCCCTAATTGGGAGACTAGGTAGTGTGGGTGGAGAGAAGATAACAGTTGTTTGTGATGTCAGATGACCACTAAGTTAGTAGTTTTTTTCCATTTCTTGCATATGGTTCAGTCAAAAGTTGGCCATCACTTTTATTAAAATTGCAAAATGTAGTAGTCTAGCCTTGATTTTTAATATAGATGGCAATGTTTTATTAATGATGAAAGTCAGAGATTTTGTGATACTGCTAGTGTGCAATTCTCAATGATAAACAGGAATGTGCATTTGAGTATTTTCCCCCCTTCCCCAAATATTCTTGTTTTCAACAAAGCAGTAGTACAGGTCTATTTGGACCTTCCATTATTCTTAAAGGAGAGCGGAGGAGTGAAAGACTGGTTTTGTGTCCTTTATGAATTATGATATATAAAGTTCTAGATTTTTTATTTAATGAACTTTGAACACTAATGAACACAAGTTGTGTGTTAGGGCAGGATGGAGCAATGAAATATCTGGACTGTCTGGTGTTTCCTGGTTGTGTGGGAGGTCGTCTTGGAGAACTCTGATGTGGTTGGAAACTCTCAGCCTGTAACTGAAAGAGTGAGGGTGTTTGATTCTTATTTACACTGCTAAAAACCCATTTTAATATTTTGTTTAACTCAAATGCCCGACAAACGGGAAGACTCACTTCCCCTCTAAATTAGTTATATTTCACTTTCCTTTATAGCTGTCGTGTCATCATAATCTTACTAATTCTCCATTTTGTTTACTGAGTCTTCCACCAAAATGTCTGAATCTTCACTGTAAAAGAAGGGTCAAGAAAACAACCAAAAAATAGTGCTTGTGCTGTATGCAAGGCGCCAATCTGAATTTCTTGAACTAGTTACAGTAAGTCTGTATTGAGAAGGGAAATGGAAGAAGCCACATTCCACAGAATACTTATAGATATTATCATGGGTATGGATGACATCTAAACCACTATTTTCTTTTTGAAGGAAAAAAGCTCAAACACATTTTCATGTACACAAGCCCTGAACATTAGGTATGCAATTCTACTGTCTTAGGCTTCTGAAACTGATACTAATTTCAAACGTGTCTTCTCCTTTACAAAATCATCCTTATTGAAAATCCTCTGTGCCTATGAAGAATTGACAGCAATTACAGTAGATGCTGCCCCCTAGTGTATTTTGTTTAAACTTAGGCCTTAATTTTTGTTGTGGGTCATTAGTAACTATACAAAGTCCAATTTTAATTTAACTTTGTTTTCTTAAAAGAAGATTTAAAAAAAACCAGACACATAGTGTTAGGTCAATGTTTAATTTATTAGACCTCTGTTCTTAAAGGAATACAAAGCAAGAGACAAAATGAATGCAACGTATGAAGATAAGAATTAGATGGAATATTGGCAGGGATCAAAGCATAAGGAAGCATGGTTGTTACTTAATTGTTTTAATTAGTGTCAGAATTCTACCTTCTCAAACATCTAAAGTTGGTTGAACATTTTCCAATGAAATGTTTGTCAAAACTGCTATTTTGTCAAAAAAACAAGACTTCCCACAGGAACATGTTGAAATTTTGTCTTTGGAAAAAAAAGTGAAAAGCATTTTGATAAGGTCAAAACACTCCATTTTGACATTTTTGGACTGGGACATTGATTTTTCATTTTGAAATAACTTTGCTTAGAAATTTATTTTCCATTATACGAAATTGGTCTAAAAAACAAACATTTTGATTGACCCAAAAGGAAACATTACATTTCATTTTTCAGGATATTTTAAAATGTTTTTGTTCCAATTCAAAACTGCAGAATTTCCCATGAAACAAATTCTAGTTCCCACACAGCTCTAGTAACATCATTTGAAGAGAGCAACTTTTTAGGATAAGGCATAAAAGTTATGTTATTTATGCAATGAGTAACTGTGAACCAAGTTTCAAAACACTGAATTAAAGGAACAAAGAGTCTGGTGGCACCTTAAAGACTAACAGATTTATTTGGGCATAAGCTTTCGTGAGTAAAAACCTCACTTCTTCGGATGCATCGCTTTGTTGTTTTTGTAGATACAGACTAACACGGCTACCCCCTGATACTTGAATTAAAGGAGAATACTATATAGTGTATGTTTGTAGATAAAGTTAATGTATCTAATTTTTAGTTATCTTAGTGGGCAGGCTACAGGGATAAGTATGTACATTTTCATCCAGATGAAAACACTGTCACTGAGAAGACAAAACATTGGTATGCCTGAAAAGAAGCTGCACCCATATTAATTTTGAGCTGTGATCTAATCAGTGTGCATAAATTAGACAGTCAGGCCAAATTAACAACTGAAATTAAAAAAGGAAAAATCCTGGTGCTTTGGGAAGGTCTTGATTCAGCAAGTAGGTGGCACTCTTCCCTCTGAGTCAGTATCAAACTACTGTGCCACATCTTGTTAGTGACACTGTGTTATTGGAGGTGCTGTCTTTCCAATGAGAAGAAAAACTGCAGTCCTGGCCACTTAATTTTATTAAAGATTCCATGGCACTTTCTCCAAGAAGATGTGTATTAACCTGTGTGTCTTGGCCACATTCCATCTTGGGTATTCTCATCTGTGCCACTTTTATAATTACATTTAGCCCTTCAGCTGGGTAAGGAATTTTTCTCTCTCTGTTGTTCTGCAGTGTTACTGTGCATTGTTAACTAGCTGCTGTGTTTCACTTCAGAGCTGGCTGCATTTCCATGGTGGATTAAGTGAACCCTTGTATAGTTTGCATCTTTCTTGTTAGTTTGGAGTCTGCTCTTGGATATAAATAACAAAAACCAAAATAAGTTATATAGTTTTATCTTTCAGCCTGACTATAAAAAAAATGTACAGTAATTTGTGGGGGGGGGGGGGGGGGAAGAGAGATCTGGCAGTTATTGAGAACACAATGGATTGAATTCAGAGGTGATGTGTGTTAGTTCACTTTAGACCTATTTATACATACTCTATTCACATGCAAGTTTGATGTAGCTTACTTGTTAAAGAACTGGAAAAAGGTCCAAATTAAAGTAGATTTTTTCTGGCCCTGTAGCGTAAAACCAACTTGCACATGAGAAGAGTGGATATAAGTATGTTTAAAGGCCTAATCCAAAACTTATGAAGTCAACAGGAGTCTTTGGAGTTAATGAAATCATTTTTGGATGAGGTGCTAAGGACTTAGTCCTGCAAGGTACTGACCATGCCAGGCTTGATCTAGCAAGGCACTTGAGCATGTGTTTATCTTTAAGCAGACTGCTTTGCAGGATCAGAGCCAGAGTTTTCAGCACCTTGCAGGATTGAGCCCTATGTGAGTTTAACTGCCCCTCACATCACGTCTGAATCTGGCCCAGTCCAAACAAACAAACAAGCTATGGATCTTTGTGTCAGGAAACTCACTTACAGTCGGACTGTCACAAAGTATAAACAAAGTGGACTGGATAACTTAGGGGTGGTACTGATAGAGCTGTAAGCTTCGAGCTACCTGCTTAGAACCTAGCAAAGCCTCGTAGGAAGAATGACAAAGTTGTTTCATTACCATCCAATGGAACTTTGATGGCCCATATGGAATTTATTCCCATTTATACTAACCTACTAAAAAGATCACACATCAAGGCGTGGGGTGCTCTTGATTTTAAACATACATCTTATTTCTAAGTGAACATGTGTCCACATCATCAAAAAAAAAAAATCACTATCCCTGGAACTAACTGGGACCCTTTTCTGCAGTCTCAGAATAACCAAGGAAATGGGATTAACCTCTCACCCTTGGAGGTGGTCCTGCCTGTACAGGGCGGAGGCATTTTGGAGGGCTTTCCCAGCCATTGCTTCTGTTGTATTAGTGAAACAGTGTGGACTTTAGTCTCCAGAGCCGTTAAATTTCCATTTTCCACCAACAGTAAACTTACTTATGAAAGATGAGGAAGGAAAAAAGTGCCATTGAAGAAAGGCAGCGCAAACCACACCACACAGATATTCGGCCACAGGGCTCTGAGGGTTAATTAAAATAATGTGACTGACGTAGTCTGTGGAAACATGTGGTCAAAGATTTGAAAGGAAAAAAAGCCTCTCCTGATTTCCTGAAAACAAGCTCGTGTTCAGTCGTGATTATGTGGGGGAATAGGACAAGCTGTTTTTTCAAGCCTCAAAGGGCTTTTATCACAGTATCTGCTGTAGGAAGTGATGTTACTATAAAAAAAGGGGGGAGGGGATTTTTTTGGTAGCCAACAAGAAGCCTCTGGAATAAGCAGTGCAGAACTTTCATATTTAGAGTGACTTCTAAGTGTTTAAATTATGGAAGATATCAGTACAAATCCTTTGCCTGTTGTCATGGATACAATGAAACCAAATCTCTTTTCCATTTCGTCCCTTTGTGCTACTTTTGTGGTACAAAGAGGATGGAGTCCAGATTTAACTCCCCTGTTTGGAGATATTTCCAGCAAGGAAGAGTACACAGAGGACACTGAGCAAGCTTCTCTGCTACTCTCTTCACAGCCTCCCTCCCACTCAGGGAGGGAGGGTGGGTAACCAGACTGTATTACATTCTGGCTATTCCCAGCTAGTTTAACAGCCTCTTGGGGAACCATTATCAGCTGGTGCAAATTAGAGCAGCTCCTGTGGGTCAGGGCAGAGATCAGGAAGCCATATTCCACAGAACACAGCAGAGAATTCGGCTTAGTGGGATTACTTGCATGAAAAAGGCAAACAGGATTTGACCTGATATCTTTGCAATGGTGATGGTGTGTTTATAAATAAGACTGGCAAAATGAAGTAGGTATTGGTCCAAGGCGGTCTTCAAAATAAACAGTAAAGGTTTTATGCACAATTGATGTAGGTTTTACAATCAGAAGAAGCTATGATAGAAGCAGGGAAGACAGAACAATCCCTTTTTCTCATTACTCTTCTAGGATTTACAATTGCATGTCTAGTATATTTTCAGTGCCAAAACTAGCACTAATGCAACACTAGAATTTTGAGTTTGCGTACTCCAAACCACAGAGTTTCTGAAATAAAAGTTGCTCTAGAAATATTAATTCAGCCACATATTGGGTCCTCTATATTTTGTAACTGTGAAGGAAGGAAGAGACTTACTGCGGGCCAGTGTGTGGCTGGGTGTGGCATAGCAGGCTCTTCTCATCTAGAGTCCTCTGCCGTCAGCCATTCTGGACCAGCAGTATTCTTCCTCTTCTCATGACACAGCCCTCAGGCCAGATCATATTTAGACCCCCATTTCCAGCTCAACAGTGGCTCAACAGTGTTGTGCTCCTGCTTCTGTGCAGGGTCACAACCTGCCCCTCAGCCCTTTCTTTCAGCAGGCCCAGCTCCAAACTCAATAGTTCTTCTCCCACTTGTGTCAGGGTGCTTCCACTCCACTTTTTCTGGTGGGTAAGGAGGGAACCCAGGCCCTCCGTATCCTCTGGGTGCCAGTACAGGGACCCCATGGCAAACAGCTAAGGTCTGCATTATACATTGACGAAGTGTAACATGGTAAGGTGTCATAACTATAAAGGGAAGGGTAACAGCTCTCCTGTGTACAGTACTATAAAATCCCTCCTGGCCAGAGATTCCAAAATCCTTTTACCTGTAAAGGGTTAAGAAGCTCGGGTAACCTGGCTGACACCTGACCCAAAGGACCAATAAGGGGACAAGATACTTTCAAATCTTGAGGGGGGGGGGGAAGGCTTTTGTTTGTGCTCTTTGTTTTGGGAGTTCGTTCGCTCTTGGGACGGAGAGGGACCAGACATCAATCCAGGTTCTCCACATCTTTCTAAACAAGTCTCTCCTATTTCAAACTTGTAAGTAAATAGCCAGGCAAGGCGTCTTAGTTTTACTTTGTTTTCTCAACTTGTAAATGTCCCTTTTACTAGAGTGTTTAACTTTGTTTGCTGTACTTTGAACCTAAGACTAGAGGGGAGTCCTCTGAGCTCTTTAAGTTTGATTACCCTGTAAAGTTATTTTCCATACTGATTTTACAGAGATGATTTTTACCTTTTTCTTTAATTAAAAGCCTTCTTTTTAAGAACCTGATTGATTTTTCTGTGTTTTAAGATCCAAGGGGTTTGGATCTTGATTCACCAGGAGTTGGTGAAAGGAAGGAGGGGGAATGGTTAATTTCTCCTTGTTTTAAGATCCAAGGGGTTTGGATCTTGATTCACCAGGAGTTGGTGAAAGGAAGGAGGGGGAATGGTTAATTTCTCCTTGTTTTAGATCCAAGGGGGTTGGATCTGTATTCACCAGGAGTTGGTGGGAGAAAGAAGGGGGGGTGGTGGTTAATTTCTCCTTCTTTTAAGATCCAAGGGGTTTGGATCTGTATTCACCAGGGAATTGGTGAAGGTCTCTCCAGGCTTCCCAAGGAAGGGAATTAGCTTTGAGATGGTGGCAGCGGACCAGAGCTAAGCTGGTAGTTAAGCTTAGAAGTCTTCATGCAGCCCCCTACATTGTACCCTAAAGTTCAAAGTGGGGATACAGCCTTGACATACGGTTTACATTTAGCAAGGAAAGGGGGCTAGACAATACTACATATGTGCAATGTAAGTGAGTTAGTGTGATTGGTGACTGAAGTCAATAGGAGGCTTCCACAGACTTTCAATCAGGCTATGTAAGGCCACTCATGTGCTTATGTGTTTGCAGGATTATGCCCTGAAACTTTTAAAATGCCTTGTGAGAGTGGAAAAATGGCATTATATTGGTAAACTGGCAACGTAAGCAGAGGATGCATCTGCTTGTGGTGAACAAGGAACGGTCTACAAAATGACGCGTCTTATAAGTGGTAAATGGCAGACACCAACACTCACTCACATCAGGAACAAATAAGGACACCTACTAACAATCGAAAAAGAACAAGAAATGCGCTGGACAGAGCATTTCAAAGAATTTCTGAACAGGGAGCCACCTAAAGAGGAAGCAAACATCCAGGAGGCAGAAGAGGATCTTGATATCAACATAGATACCCCAAATAAGGAAGAGATCATTCAAGCCATCAAATCCTTAAAAAATGGGAAAGCTCCTGGCAAGGATAACTTGAATGCAGAATTGTTCAAGGTAAATCCTAAATTAGCAGCCTCTATACTGGCCCCTCTATTTACATCAGTCCGGGCAGGGCCGGCTCTAGGTTTATTGTCACCCCAAGCAAAAAATTTTTTGGCCGCCCTCCCAGCCCACCCCTGGGCTCTCACCCCCACCCCATCCACCCCCACACCCTCTGCCGCCCCAGCCCTGGACTCCCCCCACCAGTGCTGACTCTGCCCACTCCCCGCTTGCCTCCAGCCGGTCTGGCGCTAGCAGGGTCAGGTAAGCAGCAGGGCTCCCGGGCGCACCTCGGCTCAAGGTCCCTCTAGCCAGGACTCCTGCCTCCAGGACCGGACGGGACTCTGGAGGGCAGAGCTGGGGAACTGCCCAGCAGGGGGCCGAGGAGCCAGGGCAATGTAGCCCCAGACAGAGCAAAGCCCCAGAGAGCAGATGCGGGCCCTGCACGGCAGCGGCCCGCCCTCTATGGCCCCACTGCTGCTTCTGGCCACCCTGCCGCAGTCCCTGGGCGGCTTGGGCCGCTTCACCCAGCCCCGGCTGCGGCACTGGGGGGCAGCTGCCCTGCGGCATCTGCAGGCAGCTCCATGTGCCCCGAGGGGCAGCCCCCATCCCCAGTGTCCCCCACTTGGAGCCTGCCCAGCCCAGCCACAAGGTGTGGGCGCTGCTCCCCCATGGCGCAAACTGCAGCGGCCCCAGGGCAACGCGCTGCTGCTGCCAGGGCCGGCTCTAGGCTTTTGCCACCCGAAGCAAAAAAAGATGGCCAGAATGCTGCCCTTGAAAATGTGCCGCCCCAAGCACATGCTTGGTTTGCTGGTGCCTAGAGCTGGCACTGAGAAAGGGAAAAAGTGCCAGATGTGTGGACCAATGGGGTTATAGTAAAGATACCAAAGAAAGGAACTCCCAGTAGCTGTAATAACTGGTGTGGTATCACACTTTTATCTGTGACAAGCAGCTGTGAAAGGAAGTCCAGTGACTTACTGGTACGCTGGGGCCAGCTCTGGCCCCTGGAAGGAGTGGGGCCTAGAGCAGAAGGGGTGTGGCTGAGGGAGTCAGAGGCAGCCCCAGCCCACCCTGTAAGGTAAGTGCCCCCCCCGGGATAGCAGCAGCAGCCCGGGGCTCCGGGGGCTATTTAAAGGGCCCAGGGCTCCCCTGCTTCTACCGCTCTGGCCCTGTAAATAGCTGCGGGAGCCCTGGGGAAATGGCGGGGCTCCTGCGGCTATTTAAAGGACCAGGGCAGCAGGGACAGCTGGAGCCCTGGGCCCTTTAAATAGCCCCATGGAGCCCGCCGCTATCCCTGGGCTCCGGGGGCTATTTAAAGGGTCTGGGGCTCCCCTGCTTCTACCGCCTCGGCCCTTTAAATAACCGCTGAAGCCCCGGAGTAGTGGCTGTGGGACTCCGGCGGCAATTTAAAGGGCCATAAGAACATAAGAAAGGCCGTACTGGGTCAGACAAAAGGTCCATCTAGCCCAGTATCCTGTCTACTGACAGTGGCCAATGCCAGGTGCCCCAGAGGTAGTGAACCTAACAGGTAATGATCAAGTGATCTCTCTCCTTCCATCCATCTCCATCCTCTGACAGACAGAGGCTAGGGACACCATTCCTTACCCGTCCTGGCTAATAGCCATTAATGGACTTAACCACCATGAATTTATCCAGTTCTCTTTTAAACTCTGTTATAGTCCTAGCCTTCACAACCTCCTCAGGTAAGGAGTTCCACAACTCCTGCTGGGGTGGTAGAAGCAGCAGGAGCCCTGGACTTTTTAAATAGCCCCCAGAGCCCCGCAGCCCTACCCCAGGGCTCCAGCAGTGGGGCTCTGCTGGCAATTTAAAGGGCCTGGGGCTCCAGCCCCTGCTGAGAGACCCAGGCCCTTTAAATTGTCCCCTGGGGAAGCCGGGCCGTCCTGGTATGGCAAACCGGCTCTTGCCAGTACGCCGTGCCAGGGCGTACCGGCTTACTTTCACCATCAAGCCAGGCACAATTTGTCAGTTGGTCTGCAGGTTACGAATTAGGGGGTTGTCTAGCTCCCAGCCATCTGGGCATACTTAACATGGTTAGCATCAAGAATTTCATATCATCAGGGTGGACATACTTCGCTGAGTTCAGAGATTCAACAACATGTGTTTCCCAGCCTTGTACTCTGTTTCTCCTTGTGGGTTCCCATGAGGCAGCAGTTAAATCTGTAGTTTCCCTTGCTGCACCAGGCAGGACAGGATTTATTCTTGTTCTCTTAAAGAAAACATAAGGAAAAAAGAGATTTAAAAAATACACTCCCTACTAGTCAGATTAGTGGAAGTGCAGGGAGAAAGAGGGCAAGTGCCCGTGGCATTAGTAGCCTCAGGAGGCAATGCAGGTTAGTGCCAGAGGGAGTATGGTCCAGATACTAGATCTAGTGACGTTCATAAAAGCACATTGGAATACACCGGAAATATCTCTAGCATCCCAGGAACACTAGCTATAGCAAAAACAACAAGGAGTCCGGTGGCAACTTAAAGACTAACAGATTTATTTGGGCATAAGCTTTCATGGGTAAAAAACCCTCACTTCTTCAGATGCACGGCTATCCCCTGATACTTAGCTATAGCAAGACTCCTACTATGTGCTGTGGAAATGTAGTTCAAGTAACTAATATGTCGACTACTTCAAAGGTTCACCAGACTTAGTCTTGCCATATATTCACACCAGGAGATTTTGCTGCTCTAGAGAAAATAATAAACACGGTTCAAAGTCTATGTGCTCAGACTTCATGTCTAGAGTTGACAAATGAGTGGTATAATTCTGTCTCAAAATATACCATGAAGCAGAGGGATGATATATGTCCCACAGGAAATAACAGAGTAATGGATATAACTATACTGATTATGCTTGATCTTTTAAGTGCCAGGAGAATAGCAAATGGTCCATGAAGAACTATTCTGCTAACCCTAAAAACAACTCCTCTATTCCTCATTTGCACCCCATCACTATAGCTATGATTTATTACTGGGTAAGTAGCCATGTTGCCAGATTTCCTCCTCCCTTATAATAAATTGTGCAAATCCCTCTTGAACTGATTTATACCACTTGCTTCTATTGCCAGTTCTTGTAGTTTGTTTCTTATTTCAACTGACTTTTACTTGTGTAAATTCTGCCTGAATTGCTTCTAGGCTAGGCTTCTCCTTAAATCCCCACTGGCATCAGCAATTGTCTCCACTCTTTCCATTGCTGGCAATAGGTTTCATGCCAGGCAATATTGACTAGTGATGTCAAGGGGTCAGTCTTGTCTTTGTTATCAGCTCTAACAGCTGACTGGCAGTTTATTCCATGCTTTTCAAGAGCTTATGAATCAGCAGGAGACTCCCCTCCTCAGAAAGTTTGCTTCCCTCTGTGGCCCTAGCAAACTTTCATTTGTAATACTTTGTACTGCTAAATCTTGATGTAGTCTGGTTGTGCACTTATGCATTGATCCAATTTCTTTGGTGTCTTTTCAGCAATCTGGTGCACAGAATGGCACACCCAATAACATACTCCAACTATCTGCTTGTCACCAAGTGCCATCAAGTTGCAAAATAAGTTTTACAGTTTTCTACTTTGCACTGACACACTGGAATGTTTGCTGCCAAACACGCTATATATGGATTCATTGTGTTATCTACAGTTGCTCTTTGCAAGTCTGTCATTTTCTGAGCTCAATATCAGACTAGCCCCTGTGATTAATGTTAAAGCCATGTCTAAGTGACAACATTTGGGTACAAATCTGGATTTTCCCCAAAGCTCAGATCCAGGATTTTTGTGTGATCCATTCAGAGAGAAAAACTCAGATCTGGACTCAAACTTTTATCAAGTTTGGGGTGTTCAGATCTGGGATTGGGTTTTGGGACCATATCTACTTATTTTTAGTGCTTAATCTCATTATTGCTAAAATGAATTACAATGAATCGCTAGGGATGGAATTTTCAGAAGGGCTCAGCCCCACAATTGAGGCTAGTGTTTCAGAAGAGTTCAACTCCCATTTAAGCACTAACATAAATGACTAGATTTTCAAGAGCTCATCGCTGTGGGTGCAGAACTCTTTTGAAAATCAGGTCAGAAGCAGCACAACAGGAACTACTGGGCACTGATCTCTGAAAAACCTGACCCCAGATCCTGAGCTCTTGAAAACTAGCATGGAGCTATTTGGAAGTCTGGCTCCAAACCTTTTGTGGATTTGTTCATCTTATCCCAGAGTACTCACTCGCTTCCCCTTTGTCCCACATCTGTACTATCCTCTGATTTCCTCATCCTGGGGAATTATTTTCTCATCCTTGTGATTTTACATAGCACAGTTAAATAAAAGACAGTTTAATGCTGCTGATCCTTTTGGCACTCCACCTGTCAGGATAAAATGGGAATAAAAGATAAGCTTTTCTTTTTTAGGGATAAGGAGGGCAGAAAAAACTGGAATGCTGAATACTGTTAAAAAAAGCGGAGGTTGAGAAGACTATTGGATTACGGATGTACGCAGCACAATTGCATACATGGAGGATAAGAGGTGAGGCTTCCAGCTAAAATAAAGTCTGTTTGCGTGTAACGTGATATGCAAAGGAAACTGTACCCTATCACACTAATTCAGGGAATAAGCTACATGCATATTGTGAGAAAATGCAAGGAACTATAAATAAAATGACTGTGCAGGGTAGTAACTAACTACTATATATAAATGTATTTTGTAAAACATATCCTTTGTCATATGTGCATAATACTATGAACAGAAGACTGTTAAATATATTTCTCTGTTTGGGTTTATTTATTGTAGGCTCCAACCTTCTCCCTTCCTCATTCAGCACCTTTAAAGAAGCTGTAATAATATTGACCATAAACTTTAGGTGAGTGATCATTATTCTCTCTTTTCAGAGAAAATTCTTTGGTAGATTAAACTACTTGTCTACCTAACACTGCTCCCATGATGCTAATGACATTTGTGACGTAATACCACAAAGTAGAATCAGATGTATATCACCTCAAATCCTGAATATTTGCATAATTGTGGGCAGTGAAACAAATCCCTCTATAGGGCTTGGTGTATTTCAGAATGACAGGTCTGTGCTCTATTAAATGGAACTGAAAGAAACTTTACACATTTTTTAATCTTTGAGAGAAACTAAAGGGAACTTTTGAAAATCATTCTAATTCAAGAAATACACTGGAGAAATACTTGAGCTGTCTTCAGTGGCTCACAGTACTACCTTGTTCCTCCAAGATGTTTCAGTGATATTAGAAACATTTGCATACATAGGAATTCAGATAATTCACTGGAGAACATACTGGGACAGAGGGGTGTATATTGTATGAACAGAATATTTCTGTATATGTTATACATAAGAGTTCTCTCAGTAAGCAATTCCTATCTAGAGGAGTATGAATTCTATTCTGTTTTCATTCTTCAAGCACCAACTCCAAAGATTTGCTAAGACTATTACTGTATAAAACTGCCAGTCCCTCACTTAGTACTAAGCAAAACATTGAGGTCCTTTCACGCTTCTCTATTGCTCAAAATAGGGGAGGGGAGAAGGGGAGTCACACACATACTGTCACTTCAGCACAGGTATGGATTAAGCCCATGGGCAGGCAGTTTATGGTTAAGTAGCAGTGAGCATTCTAATACAGAGCTAAGATATGCCTTCAAGTGACCTGTTCTTTCCTTTTAAATATTTTATTTACTCCCATTTTATTCTCTCCATTCTTGCATAGTCTTTTTTTTTTTTTTTTTGGTTCAAGTCAACATGGTTTTTTTAACAAAAAAGGCAAACTGCTGGTATGCAGCTTCTGGTGGGAAAAAGCACAGACTGAGGCATGGCTCCGGCACGGCTCCAACATTATTCACCCTGATGCAGTTAGGAGCCAACATGAACTAATTGCGGTGATCCCTCCCCTTGGCTTTTAAATTAACAGCCAGCTGTAGGAGAATCAGCACTGCTTTCAGCAGCCAAAAGCCCACAACAGCAGCCCCTAGCATTGTTTAATTTTTTACAACTTTGGGGTCACAGAAGAGGCCACTAAATGATTCAATGAGACTGCATAGGGTGGAGGAGGCTGGATGATTTGTTTCTGATTTAGGATTTAATTTGAACAATCTGGATTTCCCCATTAGCATTTAATAAATCAGCGCTTTGCATCAGTTTCCCACGCATCATTTTCACTGGGCTGCCAACCTTAGGAGCATGTGTGTAGACGATGAGCCACTGAGATCTATTTCGAGTGCATTGATCACATCAGCTCTTAGTTTTAATCATTTTTTTTAGGTTGTATATCATTGTTAGTCATTTTCCACCATATCCAGGATTAACATGCTCACAGGCCACACAATTTAGCCTTGTAGCATCTCTAGACAGTTATAAATATTAGTGAACTAGTTGCTGATTTAGATCATAGGAAACATTTTCACTAGAAGATGATTTTAAATAGAATATCGTAAAGTAATATAAAATGGCTCCAGGAAAATCAAATATCAGAGTTCACATTTTCCTTCCCTCTCCCCAATTTTCTGCATTCACATACATACATTTTATATGTGATGAAATCTCACATATAGAGAAAAATATATATTTACTGAACCAGTTTCTGGCTGCTCCTATTCTGCAAAACACATGTAACATAAACCAAAATACCCATGTTAATAAAAAATAAACTCCAAAGCTGATTGAAAACGGGAAAATATTTTGCAAAGATTTTCATGAAATAATTGTCTTGTTGTTTCTCAGATATTTTGAAATTTTTTGACCAGCTCTAGGAATCTGTGTTGCGATAGGGATCAGTACAGCAACCCAGTTTATTTTATTTTTTGCATAAATCAAATATTCTATCTAGTGTTCTAGATGCCCATGATAAATTACAAAACCAAATAAAATTGGACCTCCCACTGAAAAAACCTCTCCTCCCACTCACAAATCCAATGTCTGTCAAAAGCCGAACTCCTCAGCCTGCATAGGAGGTTGTCCCCTGGGGCTGAGGGAAGCCTGATCTTGAGCTGAGGGCCCCTCACTGAGAATGATCTACTGTCATCCCCCTCTCTCAAAATGAGAATGGTCCAGCTTGAGTGCCTGTGCCCTATGGTTCGAGGAAATCACAAGTGCCAAGGTCCCCAAGCCATTTAGGGCTTGTGAATCAAAGTCAACACTTAAAATTTTGTCTAAAATACTAGCTGAAACTCTTACTATGGCCAAAGCAATCAGTGCTACTTTGAACCTCTTTCCCCACCCTAGGATTTAGAAAGTCACAGCTGGGAGAAGAGGAGGAGGGAGGCTCACAGTAATACTAAGGCACGGATCCCCCAACTGACTCCAAGTGGTGCACCCATGGCAGACGGGGTGGAGCCTGCTGAAGTCGGTGGAATTCTATGTGGATACTAGGGTGGATTCACAAGCAGTCAACTGCAGGATCAGGGCCTACTTGTATTTAGTGTCTTGTAGCCATTTCAGCTGCTATCTTTTTTCACCTTGCTTTTTTTACTGTAATAGTCCATCTTTCTAGGCCTAGCTTTTTAACTTGAATATTCTGATATGTTTTAATTTTGTTGAACAGATTGTTTAGAAAACTAGATGGTAATTCAAGTGATGGTAATTCTGCTCACACTATGAAAAATAACAACTATTTTAAAACGCCAAACACTTTATAACAGGATTAGATCCCATAATTTGCCTTACGAAAGTTAGCAGTGGACCATACAGATTCTTGAGTAAGTATCAACCAAGATTTGTCTTTAAATTAGCCACCGGGGATAATAGAAATGCCTTAGAAATTAGCCATCCCAGGAATAATAGAAATGCCTTATTAGTAATAATCCTCATCACCATCATAATAAATACTTGGCACTTTTTAATACATTGTGCTCCTGAGGATCTCAAAGTGTTTTATAGGTGTTAATTAAGCCTCAAAGGTCTTAGCAAGTTTTGAAATTAACATAAGTAGAAATTGAATATTTGAGATAAAATGCAGTGTTTGACGTGCTGTGACGCATGGCCAGAAAGGGTTAAACATCCCGCAGAATAAATAACTCAAATTCAACCCTTAAAGAGATATACAGAAACACAAACATTATCTCTCCATATGGGTAGTGGTCAACAGTGTAATCAACAGTCCCTGTCTACGATGTATTCTGTTAATTCAAAGATCAAAAGAACATCCTAGCATTTAAATGAATTGTAAACATGGGATATTGCTGTATTCATCTCAGATCTGCCTAAGCTTCATCAGGGGAAGTTTGAGTCGCAAGATTAAGGTCCCAGTTATACTGGTACTCCCTAAAGGTGATATTGGACATAGGTTATAGTTCAATTAACTAAATTCTAAAAGAACTCTTTGCAACTACACAGCTCACCATCTGTCCTATGAATCTGAACCTCAAGAATTGAACTCATGTCTGTATGTATATTGATCTTTTAACCATGCTGTCTTTTTCTTAAATAAATTTTAGTTTAGTTAATAAAAATTGGCTATATGCATGTATTTGGGTAAGATCTGGAATATTCAATAACCTGGGAGGTAATGTGTCCGATCCTTTGGGATTGATAGAACCTTTTCTTTTATATGATGAAATACAATGTTCAGAAATCATCATATTTGACTTTGATTGGAGGCTTGAGGCTGGGTTACTTTAAGGGAATGATGTTGGTGGTTTCTGGACAACCAGTGCGGTAATAAAGAAGCTGGTTTATGCTGGCTTGGTAACTTTAAGTATTGAATTATTCACCAGTTTTGGGGTTTGTCTGCCCCATTCTTTGCAGTTCACCCTAATTGAGTGACCTGGGCTGGCTCCCCACCAGGACCCCGGTCACAAGTGCATTAGCCAATTCACGCCAGGATCCACACTTAAAACAAAACCAAAAAATATATAAAAGGGAAGGAAATGTTCACATTTTGTATCAGATCCATACCTACTGTAAATCATTCTAGTTCCATTGACTTCAGTGACAGCATTTTTTGGCAGCTGTGGATATTTCCTTTGGCCTTAGATTGCTCCCAAGACATCCCACCTTTCTAAAGTATGATGCACATGCTATTGCAAAAAAAGCAAATGCAATTTTGGGTTGCATTAACAGAGGCATAGCATGTAAGTCACGGGAGGGGATAGTACTGCTCTATTTGAGACAGATTAGGCCTCAACTGGAGTACTGTATCAAGTTTTGGTCACTGTTGTATAGAAAGGATATAGAGAAACTGGAAAGGATCCAGAGGCGAGCGACAAAGATGATCGAAGGGATGGAACGCAAGCCGTATGAGCAAAGGCTAAAGGAACTAGGTATGTTTAGTTTGAAAAAGAAGAGATTGGGGGGAGGGGGAAATCTTCAAATACTTGATAAGCTGCCATAAAACAAGATGGAGAAAAATTGTTCTCTCTTGCCACAGAGGCCAGGACAAGAGGCAATGGGTTCAAATGACAGCATAACAGATTTAGATTAAATCGCAGGAAAAACTTCCTAACTGTAAGAACAGTAGGACAATGGAACACTGCCTAGGGAAGTCATGGAAGCTCCTTCATGGGAGGTTTTCAAAAAGAGGCTGGATAGGCATGGTCTTGAATAGTTTATATACAACAAGTCTTGCATCTTGGTAGTGGTTAGACTAATCCTATGGTTCTATGATTATAACCTAACTTTTTTTTTTTAAATGCGTCTTTAGCGAAATCACAAGTCTGCCCCAAAACAGTAAGTTCCAGTGCTTGGCACTGTCATCACAAATATCCAACATTTTCCATAATATCTAGGCTTATATGTACTATACTCAGCACAATAGAGCTATGGGTGCTACAATAAAATAAATACTTCTTAATCATCATCATCTTCAGTGGGGAATAGATCCTTCAGAACTGTCCATGTGCCTCTTCACAATTTTCCCCATTAAGTGGTTGCATAGGTATCATAGAATATCAGGGTTGGAAGGGACCTGAGGAGGTCATCTAGTCCAACCCCCTGCTCAAAGCAGGACCAATCCCCAGACAGATATTTGCCCCTAGATCCCTAAATAGCCCCCTCAAGGATTGAACTCACAATCCTGGGTTTAGCAGGCCAATTCTCAAATCACTGAGCTATCCTTCCCCCCCTGTAGCCATCGTGCATCCAGTCCACTTTGAAGCAGTTAAGTCACACTGATTCCGCTGCCAGTGAATCCTCAGTCTGCTGGGGACGATGGGTTTGCCCCTTAGCACACAAAGAAGGAGTTCTGATTGATAAAACATCAATTGTGGTTCATAAGTACATGATTGTTGTTTTTTGATGTACATCAGCGGCAGGAAGCCTGCCATACAATCAGTGGGGCCACTGTATGATCGAGGCGCTAAAGGGGCACTCAGAAGACAAGGCTGTTGTAGAGAAGCTAAATGAATTCTTTGAATTGGTCTTCACTGCAGAGAATACGGTGAAGATACCCACATCTGGGCCATTCTTTTTAGGTGACAAATTTGAGGAAGTGACCCAGACTGAGGTACCAATATAGGAGGTCTTGGAACAAATTGATAAATTAAATAGTAATAGGTCATCAGGACCAGATGGAATTCACCAAGAGTTCTGAAGGAACTCAGGTTACATATTATAGTTAGTAGTTCTGCAATTTCATATCTATCACTTAAATCAGACTCTGTACCAGATGACTGGAGGATAGCTAATGTAACAATAGTAAAGAACAGAATTATCAGTCACATATATGAACGTGATATGTTGGGGAAGAGTCAACACAGCTTTTGTAAAGGGAAGTCATGCCTCACCAATCTATTATAATTCTTTGAGTGTGTCAACAAGCATGTGGACAAGGGTGATCCAATTGATATAGTGTACTTGGACTTTCAGAAAGCCTTTGACAAGGTCCCTGTAATGGTGCGGCGACTCACCCTTGTGGCGCCTCCTGTCGGTCATCTCGGGAATTAGCTCTTCAACCCAGGAGCGCCCTCTGCAGGTCAGTGTCCTGCTTCCCGCTGGGTTCCAAGTCCCTCTTGGACCCCGGTGGCCCTTTCAGGCCAGGGTGCTGCCCCCTGCAGTACCCCACAGTCTCATGGGGTCTTCCCTCCCCGGGGAACTCCCACCCCCTATCCCTACCTTGCCTCAGTCGTAGCTACTGCCAGTGACCAACTAGCCCCCGCTCCCTGGGGCAGACTGCAGTATAAGCCACTCATCACAGGCAAGGAGGGGTTTGGACCTGCTGCCTCAGCCTAGCCTTGGGCCATCCCGTACAACCCCAGTACCTATTTGGCCTTATACTAGGCTGCAGCCTGGGGGTTTCCAGGCCAGAGCTCTCCAGCTCCCTGGGCCTTCCCCCAGCCCTGCTCCAGCTCAGGTGCCTTATCTATCTCCCCAGCAGCCAGGCCCATCTCTCTCTACAGCCAGAGAGAGACTGTCAACTCCTGGCTTCACTGGCCTTTATAGGGCCAGCTAGACCCTGACTGGGGCGTGGCCACAGCTGAGGCTGCCTCCCCAATCAGCCCAGCCTAAGGCTCCCAGCCCCAGCCCTCTCCAAGGGCTGGCTTTTAACCCTTTCAGGCCAGGAGCAAGTGACCACCCCACTTCAGTCCCTCACCAAAGTCTCTTAAGCAAAGTAAGCAGTCATGGGATAAGAGGGAAGGTCCTCTCATGGATCAGTAACTGGTTAAAAGATAGGAAACAAAAGGTAGGAATAAATGGTCAGTTTTCACAGTGGAAAGTGGAAAATATCAGGATCCCCCAAGGACATGTATTGGGATCTGTGCTGTTCTGCATATGTTCTGAAAATTGGGCAAACAGTGAGGTGACAAAGTTTGCAGATGATATAAAAGTACTAAATAATTAGGTCCAAAGCTGACAGCGAAGAATTACAAAGGGATCTCACTAAGCTGGGTGACTGGGCAACAAAATGACAGATACAATTTTGTGTTGATAAATGATCCCAGCTAGATATTCAAAATGCTGCGGTCTAAATTAGCTGTTTCCAAAATCTCTTTCTTGAGTGGTGTCATTGTGGGTAGCTCTGCTCAATGTGAAGCGCCAGTCAAAAAAGCTAACAGACTGTTAGGAACCATTATGAAAGGGATAGATAATGTTTTCACCCCTCTAATAAAACAGAAAGTACACCTCTACCCCGATATAACGTGACCTGATATAACACGAATTCGGATATAACGCGGTAAAGTAGTGCTCCGGGGGATGGGGGGGGGGGCGGGCCTGCTCACTCTGGTTGATCAAAGCAAGTTTGATAGAATGTGGTTTCGACTCATAGACTTTAAGGTCAGAAGGGACCATTATGATCATCTAGTCTGACCTCCCGCATGATGCAGGCCACAAAAGCTGACCCACCCACTCCTGGAATAATTCTCTCCCTTGACTCAGCTGTTGAAGTCCCCAAATCATGATTTAAAGACTTCAAGTCGCTGAGAATCCTCCAGCAAGCGACCCCTGCCCAGCAAGCGACCCCTGCCCCATGCTGCGGAGGAAGGCGAAAAACCTCCAGGGCCTCTGCCAATCTACCCTGGAGGAAAATTCCTTCCCGACCCCAAATATGGCGATCAGCTGAACCCCGAGCATGCGGACAAGATTCTTCAGCCAGACCCTCCAGAAAAAGTTCTCTGTAGTAACTTTTAATATCCCATCATTGACCATTGTTACTAATTACCAGCGATGGCATGTTATTGACCTATTGACTAAAATCATGTTATCCCATCAAACCATCCCCTCCATAAACTTATCAAGCTTAATCTTAAAGCCAGAGAGGTCTTTCGCCCCCACTGTTTCCCTCGGAAGGCTGTTCCAGAACTTCACCCCTCTGATGGTTAGAAACCTTCGTCTAATTTCAAGCCTAAACTTCCCGACGGCCAGTTTATATCCATTTGTTCTCGTGTCCACATTAGTACTGAGCTGAAATAATTCCTCTCCCTCTCTGGTATTTATCCCTCTGATATATTTAAAAGAGAGCAATCATATCCCCCCTCAGCCTTCTTTTGGTTAAGGTAAACAAACCGAGCTCCTCGAGTCTCCATCTATAACACAGTAAGATTTTTTGGCTCCCAAGGACAGCATTATATCGGGGTAGAGGTGTATCATAATGCAACTATATAAATACATGGTACCCCCAGATCTTGAATGCTGCATGTGATTCCGGTTGCCCCATCTCAAAAAAGATATATTAGAATTGGAACAGGTACAGAGAAAGGCAAGAAAAATGATTAGGGGTATGGAACAGCATCCTTGTGAGGAGAAATTAAGAAGACTGGGACTGTTCAGTTTAGAAAAAAGATTACTAAAGTGGGGATATGATAGAGGTATATAAAAATCATGAATGGTGTGGAGAAAAATGAATAGAGATGTATTATTTACCCCTTCACATAACACTAGATCCAGAGGTCACCCAGTGAAATTAACAGGCAGCAGATTTAATACAAAACATAAGAAAGTATTTATTCACACAATGCACAGTCAACCTGTGGAACATGTTTGTGAAGACCAAAAGTATAATTTGGTTCAAAAAAGAATTACATAAGTTCATAGATGATCGAGTATGTCAATGGCGATTAGTCAAGATGGTCAGGGATGCAATCCCATGCTCTGGGTGTCCCTAAACCTCCCACTGCCAAAAGCTGGGGCTGGTGGACTAGGGAAGGATCACTCAATAACTGCTCTGTTCTGTTCTTTCACTCTGAAGCATCTCACTGGTCACTATCAGAAGACAGGATACTGGGCTAGCTGGACCATTGGTCTGATCCAGTATAGCCAGTTTTATATTCTTAATCTGGAAGCTATTTGAATTTAA
This sequence comes from Trachemys scripta elegans, assembly GCF_013100865.1. Taxonomy (NCBI): domain Eukaryota; kingdom Metazoa; phylum Chordata; order Testudines; family Emydidae; genus Trachemys; species Trachemys scripta. The sequence goes on from NC_048302.1 coordinate 52,745,916, forward strand.
TAGCAGGCACCATTTTGATAGCTACTAGGACTTAATGTTGGCACAGTTCTTCAGATGCTAAAAGAAAGTTAGAAATGTGTTAGCGAGACAATGTGTTAACGAAGACTTCTACATACTAGGAAACTACCTAAAAATAACTATGTTTTGTGGTAAGGCGGGGCCCAAGCTGTACAATACAGTCTGAATTCTGAACTCTTACAAAGGTGTTAGTTCCTGTCTCTAAACTGTAGCAGTGATCAAATAATAATAATAATTTAAAAAATTGCATCTGAACTAGGGATGAGCAAACTAAGACAGAGAATACAATTGTTCTGAACAAAAATAATTGTCCACTAGAACCAGAAATTGAATTGCCAAAATACCACAAGAAAAATCTCATGTGATTTATGGTCTGACTAGAAGCAGACAATGTTAGAAATCTTGTGGGAGTGTCTGTTTTTGCAAGTTTTCCTCTCTGATTTTGCAGACTCAAAGGGTGAACTCCTGGCCCCACTGAACTCAATGGGAATTCTACCTTTGACTTCAGTGAGGCCAGGATTTTATCCCAGAGGTTCAGATAGCTTGAATAAACACTCATGCTTTTGGGTGCTTATTAGAATGGAACTGCTAAAAGTTTTAGAGCATCTCCCATCACGAACCTAAACTTGCTTTCAATTCTAGGGGCCAAATTCACTGCTCACATAGGTTGGTGCAACTTCGCAGAGGTGAATTGTGTATCGGAAGAGCAAAAAAGGTCTGGAAGCTTCATATTTAATGGTCCTTTTGTTTGTTTTAAACCTGCTGCCTATTAATTTCATTTGGTGACCCCATTTCTTGTGTTATGAGAAGGCACAAATAACTCGTCCTTATTAACTTTCTCCACACTCGGCATGATTTTATAGACATCTATCATAACCCCTCGTAGTCATCTCTTTTCCAAGCTGAGAAGTCCTAGTCTTATCAATTTCTCCTCATATGGAAGCTGTTCCATACCTCTAATAATTTTTGTTGCCCTTTTCTGAACCTTTTCCAATTCCAATATATGTTTTTTGAGATGGGGTGACCACATCTGCATGCAGTATTCAAGATGTGGGCGTACCATTGATTTATATAGAGACAATATGATATTTTCTGTCTTCTTATCTATCCCTTTCTCAATGATTCACAACATTCTTTTAGCTTTTTTTTTTTTTTTAAATGCTGCTGCACATTGAGTGGATGTTTTCAGAGGACTATCCACTATGACTTGAAGATGTCCCTTGAGTGGTGACAGCTAATTTAGATCCCATCATTTTATATGTATAGATGGGATTATGTTTTCCAATGTGCATTTATCGACGTTGAATGTCATCTGCCATTTTGTTGCCCAGTAACCCAATTTTGTGAGATCCCTTTGTAACTCTACACAGTCTGCTTTGGACTTAACTATCTTGAGTAGTTTTATATCATCTGCAAATTTTGCCACCTCACTGTTTACCCCTATTTCCAGATCATTTATGAATATGTTGAACAGTACTGGTCCCAATACAGACCCCTGGGGGACACTACTATTTACCTCTCTCCATTCTGAGAATGGATCATTTACTCCTACCCTTTGCTTCCTGTCTTAACCATGACCCATGAGAGGACCTTCCCTCTTATCCCATGACTGATAGGTTACAAACCACAGTTAATAGTTCTGCAATGTCACATTTGAGTTCCTTCAGAACCCTTGGGTAAATACCATCTGGTCCTGGTGACTTATTACTGTTTAATTTATCAATTTGTTCCAAACCTCCTCTAATGACACCTTTATCTGGGCCAGTTCATCAGATTTGTCATCTGAAAAGAATGGCTTAGGTTTGGGAATCTCCCTCACAACCTCAGCCATGAAGACCGATGCAAAGAATTCATTCAGTTTCTCTGCAATGGCCTTATTGTCCTTGAGTGCTCCTTTAGCATCTCAATCGTCCAGTGTCCCCACTGGCTGTTTAACAGGCTTCCTGCTTCTGATGTACTTAACTTTTTTTTTGCTATTACTTTGAGTCTTTGGCTAGCTGTTCTTCAAATTCTTTTTTGGCCTTCCTAATTATATTTTTACACTTCATTTGCCAGAGTTTGTGCTCCTTTCTATTTTCCTCACTAGGATTTAACTTCCACTTTTTAAATGCCTTTTTGTCTCTCACTGCTTTTTACTTTGTTGTTTAGCCACAGTGGCACTTCTTTGGTTCTCTTACTATGTTTTTTAATTTGGGGTATACATTTAAATTGAGCCTCTTATGGTGTCTTTAAAAAAAAAAAAAAAGAAAGAAAAGCGTCCATGCAGCTTGCAGGGATTTCATTTTTAGCACTGTACCTTTTAATTTCTGTTTAACTAACTTCCTCATTTTTGTGTAGTCCCCCTTTCTGAAATTAAATCTACTGTGCTGGGCTGCTGTGATGTTAAATTTAATTATATTATGGTAACTTACCATTTCAAAATACTTAGCGGCTGTTCAACATATATGAAAACATCATCAACCATCACTTTACCTTTTAAAGATGGAGAAATACTCTGTATACACTTATTCTGGGCTGAAAGCTTTTTTCCTTTATAACATATCTAGGTAATCACCTTCTCTGATCCAAACTCTTACTATCTACAGTACAGGCACGTAGTAGGCCAAGATTTTCAAAACTGACTTGTGATTTTTCTTGCTCCAATTTTTGGGGGCCCTATTTGAGACACTTTGAAGAGGCCTGATTTTCAGAAAGTGCTGAGCACCCACTTTCCGGGGGGGTCGGGAAAATGCCACAGCTGGAACATACAAGAAGAGAGTCCATGCTATGCAGTCCCATATTTATGCTGCTCATATAAATCAGACCCTCTTCTAAAATAACACTTTCCAAATGTAAACAACCAGGTGTTAGTGTAGTTAAAGTTCTCTTTAGAAGAATGCATTCCATCTTATGCAGCAGACTACTGATATAGCAAGACATCAAAGGTGCAATTTACCCCAATGCAGAGGGCCAGCACAAGACTCATGTATCTACTTGAAGTGCCAACAAACAGCGTTTACACTGCCTGACTTTTAGTGACACGGCTTTGTCGCTAAAACCTATGTAGTGTAGACAAAGCCTTAGACTGGAAGGGATGTAACTCCATGACCTTGTGTCCCTAAGCCTTGGACTGCCAGATGCTGGGGCTGGATGACAGGGGATGAATCACTTGGTAATTGCCCAGTTCTCTTCATTCCTGCTGAAGCATGTGACATTGGCCACTGTCAGAAGAGAGATACTGAGCTAAATGGATCATTGGTCTGACCCAGTATGGCCATTCTTATGTTCTTAAAGCTTTTTGCAGCAGGGACTGTCTTTTTGTTCTGTGTATACAGTGCCTGGCACAATGGGGTCTTCATCCATGACTAGGGCTTTTAGATGCTACGATAATACTAATAATTAATTAATAAGAAAACATCTTTTAACCCTTAAAACACATCTTGGAAATGATGATGGCTGAATTTGAGTTTTGCTAGTACAACTGAACTATGAAGCTAAAAAATAAATGACATGTTTCAGAGGGGCAGCCATGTTAGTCTGTATCAGCAAAAATAATGAGGAGTCCTTGTGGCACTTTTTTTTTTTTTTAAACCACACAAAGGTAAATCCCACTTCTAATAACAGAAGTTGGACACTGAGCTGCACTAATATACTCAGTACAGTTTTCAAGAATACCAACATTTCCAGCACAGGGCAATTTAACACCAGTTTGATTGAATGAAGCTGCCTCTTTCCTTGGTTGTGGTTACAAGCTAGCATTTTTGTTTAAATGGGAAAAGCCCCTTCACTCCTACTAGGGTACTGGCAGCGGGAGGACAGCTGGGGCATGCAGTTCCATGCAGTAGGTCTGTGCATGGCCATCCTCCTCTGCTTAGTTAGCCTGCTGGCTTCCTCTTCCTGAGGGCACTATTGTGCTGAGCTATTGCTCAGCATCAGTCCACATTGGCCATCCTTAGGAGTTGCTCAAGTTTCTGCCTCTTTGTTAGTTCAGTTGCTGCTGCAGCAGCTCCTCTTCAGGGACTCTTCCCACCCCCATGGCTGTGTATCCTTATCTTCATCCCCACACTCCCACTGACAGCTTTATAAGGGTGGTTTCCCCTGGGACTTAACTGCCTTTTCTCTTCCCTTGCCTGCCTAATTACCCACCCCAGAGATAGCTCCACCTAAGCTCCCCCCACTCCGGAATAGCCCCAGAGTTCTGGGACCCCTTCCTCCATGCAGACAGCTCCATCCTTTGGCCCTCCCCCCCCCCCCAGGCAGTCAAATGTATATAGGAGGGAGTGGAGGAGAGAGAGTATGGAGTAGGTGAGAAGGAAAGGATAAAAACAACAACAACACTACTTAGCTCTTATTAGCACTTCTCATCTTCAGAACTCAATGCACTTTACAAAGGAGGAAAATATCATTACACCCATTTTACAGATGGGGAAACTGAGGCACAGTGAGCTGGAGTGACTTGCCCAAGATCACCCAGCAGGCCAGTGGTCTCTTGAGTTCCAGTCTAGTGCTCTGGCCAGGAGGCCACAGTCTCCCCTATGTGAGTGAGTGAATGGGTTGCTGAAGGTGGTAGTGGGAGACAATAAATAGATGTGGGGATAGAGAGCCCTTGGTGGAAAGCACAAGGCGGAGGAGATAATGGAGAACAAGCCTAACTCCAACAAACCCTGGTTGTTGGCAGCTGGGAAATCAAACCTTGGACTTTGGGAGCTTAATGCATGAGCCTCCTACTTGAGCTAGGAGATGCAGCTCGCTTAGACAAGGCTGTAGCAGACTCATCAAGCTCTAGCTGGTTTAGTTGCCACTAAAGGGTGGCAGAGGGTGACAGAGTGCTACACCAAGCAGGCATGGATTATACAAGCAGACCTGAAAGTGATTAAGGGGAAAATATATTATATAATAATAATAATGCAGAAAACCCAGAAGAAGAGAAAGAAAAAAGAGCAAGAAACTAGGTAAGACTTGAAGAGAAACCACAGATGATGAGATGGGTCCCTACAATAGGTGCAGGTGCCCACAACACTATGGGACAACTAAGGTAATAGATTCATCAAGGTTCCCTATTTTGGTCTCTTTTCTTGGGTTCTCTAGGTCCTGTCTGCTGCCTGACCCTACACTCTGCAACCTTCATGGCGTGTATCACGGGCTAAGTGGGGAGTGTTTTTTATGGGAGCTACTCCTAAATATACAAGTAGCACATTAGTGTTAAGCATCTTTCTAAATCAGGTTTTAATCATTATTTTGCAATGGTTAGAAAACATGGGCAAGCTACCAAGAACAGTCCTTGATTTAATACAAGTTGAAAACTTTTTAGTACTTTTCCTTGTGAAATACTCACCATCACTCATTTAAAAACAAGTTCTGCTTCAACCCTTGGAAGCCCAAATTGATATTTCAAAATAAGTTCTGAGGACAATAAAGCTGGCAACCTACAGTCTGCCTTACTGATCGTCTGATTATTATTCCCTAATAGAATAATAGAAACTGGTCACATATTAGGAGCTTGATATTTTAGCAGGCAAAACACTGGAAACTGTGAACTTTAGGAATAGATGGTTATATTTACAATGGCTGCCTAAAGCAAAATAGGAAAAATACAGTAGCTGTTTTAGTTTACTAAAACAAAAGTTGACATCTGATGGTAAAACTCTGAAAAGACACTGATAGACTGAAAATATGGGAAACTCAGGGGCATTTGTGCTATTGCATGTTCAAATCAGGTATTTTCACAAATAGCTGAATACTAAGATACCTGACTGGCTATTTGCATCTGCAAATATCCAAACTTTTATCCTGTAACTGCGCAGGTAATTTAGGCATGTACTTTTTTGTATGTGCAAGTCCCTGGGTTCTTGCTTGAGTCACTCAGAGACAGAAGAAAAGACACATATAGGAGGCCTAAGTGGCTGCAGCACTGGCCTAGTACTCAGGAGACCTGGGTTCTAGGTCTAGCTCTGCTAGTGGTTTACTGGGGACTTGGGTAAGTCACTTTACCACCCCATACCTTAGTCTTCCCATCTGTAAAAGGGGAATAATGATTGTTTTCACCTCCTATTTATTAATAGTTTTTATTGTTACCCCAGAGTGGGCTGGCTAGGTCAGATAACAGGATGCTATGCCACAGGAGACTGCAGTAGACATGTTTCCTTCCCAGTGCTGGCAGACACACAGCCTCCTATCTCTTCACATGCCCTCTGTGGGTAGAAAACCACATTAACCTTGGTCTGGCTGGTTCATTCTGGCTGCAGCTAGTTGGCTCGGGAGGCAGGGGCTGTGCTGGAAACCATGGCTGCTAGTTGCAGGTGAATGGTACAGTTGGTAAGTGCTGCTGCTGAGACTCTGCTCTTTGGTCCGGAGCAGCTAAATGGAAGAGTTTACTAGCTCTTAAAGCAAAGCAAGCTCAGTCGAAAGCAGGCACAAACGGGCTTGAGACTTTGCTGAGTAATTAACCACATTTGTGCGCAAATGTAGCTTCAGCACACACTTGGGTGGAAGCGCAAAAACCTTGCACTTCCTGCTGTATACTGCATGAGGACTTGTAGAATTAAGGTCTTCAACTGTAAGGAAGTCTCTGTACTACATGTTTTTTTAAACACACATTTTTTAAAAACATAGGGTCAATTCATTTGGGTTCCACAGCAACTTTGACATTAAAAGTGGCTGACATGGCAAATGGGGTGGTCAAGTCTATTTCCCCCTCCCCCCCACACACATTGAATTGTAGGCTCAGGAATAAACTACGCAGAGCTGGGGGAAAGAGAAAGGAAGGTACCAGAAAGCTGAAGAAAGGAAGGCTTTCTTCCTTTTATTAGTCTTCATTTATCCATCCTCGCTCAGCTAAGAATGGCTGCTCCCTGTCTTAGCCTGCTGCTCAGGCTGAAAGTACCTGTCAGCCCACTTGACTGTCTTTGCCCTCACTAGACAGGTAAACTCTCCACTCCTATGACTCAGCTACAGCAGATAGAGGTGAAGCAGGCACAAGGACCTTGTGCTCTAATGTCTCTGAGGAAGGGAGCTGTTTTTACTGCAGCTTTTTATCTGCCTCCACCGCATTTGAGTCTCCCCCACCTACCCTTTCACTTGGATTTCTCCCTCCCACAACACCACTATCTTCACCCGCAGGGGGTTGCCCTACTTTATCTCCGTTTGGCCTGTCCTCTTGGTGGTGTTCACTGATCACTCAGAGCAAAGGAGTCTGACAGCGGTCTGCTTTGTTCAGTGTCTGAGTTCTAACTGAGCAGCATGGCATGACGTGAGCCTTTGCATAACAATCTATTTCAACTAGCTCTCACCAGAGCCTCCTCAAAGGTACAGTTTCCCACACTCCTCACACTGCCACTATACTACTTGTCTGAAAGCAAATTGTTAGGCATGAGGGGGAAATAAAAGGAACATTTGGTAGTGAGGGGACTATAGGAGAAAAGGTGGATACAGAAAATAGAAGGCAAGACACTTTAATTTAAGACAGAGGAAAGTAAAACTGAGCAAGATATAAAAAAAGCATGAAAGTATGAACAGCACCTAAAAGGTGATACATACGGTAATTTTAATTTTTTTTAAATGAAATTGTCCTTCCAAAATGTTGTTTACGTAAACAATTACATATGTGTGTTCTGTTCATACATGCACAGGGTAGGATATGTTGCGTGCCAGTCACAGCTATTTTCCTGATCTCATGTCACATCCTTGTAAATGGACTAGCATCCTGACTTTTAGTAGATGTCATCTCCTTAAGTCACAAAAAGAGGGGTACAGCAGCTATCTAGATTTCCACCTCTTTCCTGATAGTTGTGTATCGATATACCCATAAGCAGTTGGTTGTATATTTATTTATCTGTGGCTTGAGTATGTATTTTCTATTTCATGGCAGTACATCGGAAGTGTGATATTTGTCAGCCACTACAAGTTGTCAGTCATGTTCGCAGTTGATTGACCAGAAGAACAGCTACAAGAAATGAGAGACGAAGAAAAGGAAACTTATGAGATTTCCACTCAGAGATTTAGTTACTTTTCTGTAATCCTCATCTGACCACTTCCTTCCATCTGCAGGTTAGCTGGAAGTGACACACTAAAAACCTTTAACGGCTGTGTATAAATAAACAAGGATATTATTTCACACAATGAGATTTAATAGTTTAACAAAAATCTAATTTTAAGTGCCTGTCAGTTTCATTTTGGTTCTATTAACAGAAATGTTCATGTTGATATACAGATAGGACATACACGTTTAGGAGTAGCTGAAAAAGGCTTTGATCCTCCAGTTACTGCAATGGCATCCTGTGCAGATGCAAGAGTATATCCAGATGCATGTTACTGTCGGATCAGTGTCCATGCAAATCCTAATATGTGCCAGGAATCAGATTCTTCTGTCAAGGCATTTCCTGCTGTTAAGGAGCAAAGTCTATTTATTTTTTTTTAATTCAAAGTGCTTAATTATATCACAGAAATATTGGGGCTGTGGTAAAATTTTTACAAGGTCTGTGTCCATAAAACAGAAAAATTGATTTTCAGAAACACAGTATAAGATGGGTCTGCTTAGAACACACTATGATTTAAGACCATTTTTAAGAATAGGAGACCTCCTTCATTAAGAGGTTTTTTTACTCAATAGGCTGACCTAGAAATGATCAATGAAGCAGAAACTTGGTTCTGATGAAGAAAAACTCTCTGGAATGACTCTTCATTGAGAAGGGATGGTGACCTCTCAAACCATTGTATGGTGTCAGTGCTTAGTTTGTAATGAAAGAGGTGCTGGGACTCAAGCAATTTTTTAACTTCCATAACTGATGCAGCAAGCCTAGAGATGCTGGGGCTTGCTCCACCTGAATTGCCAAGCCTAGAGATGCCGGGACTTAGCCCTGGCACAAATTAAGCCCTGTATAGTGTGGATTGTTAAGTTTTTATCTTAAATTACAATGTGGAAACTAATTACCATGTTTAGGTTTTTGGAGTCCTGAGGTGTCCTCTCGGGGACAAGGGCCTTCCCACACAAATCTGATTGTGGTATATGCTATTGTAGTAAAAAAGCAGGGAAAGGCAACACAGTCTAGCTACCTCAGGAGCAGCTACGCTCATGTTACTTTCACAATATTTTTCATTTTTTCCCCCTTTTGTCTATCTGCCATTCCCCCATGGTACTTATCACACCCCTCTTCAGCCTCACAGCATCCATCCTCTTCCTCCATCCCTCTCCCATTCTCTCTCCCCCCCACCCCTGGCTCCATTTTACCCTCACCTCTCTACAGTTCTCACCAGCTCCACCTGCTCCTGTCCCCCTCCATTCGAATCTCCCCCCTCTACTCATCAGCACAAATCCAGATCTTACATCCAACCTTCCTCGCCTGTGGTGACATTTACCTCAACCGAGGCCCTCCTTCCATCCCCACCCTCTCCACCTCCCACACCCATCCCCACCACCACTTCTCCCTCTCTTGCGCCTTCATTTATAACCATATGCCCACCCTCCTCCTTCCCCCATCCCAGCTTCCCTTCTGTTATTGTCTCTGGAATGCCCAATATATCTCTAAAAAGATCATAACCACCTATAACTTCTTCATATCTCAATCTCCGCTCTCTCCCCCTTTGTCTGACCCTGCCTCTACCTACCTGCTAATTACAGCTCCAATCCTATTTAGACAAAGCTTTCATTGCTTTTAAAGCTCCCCAAGCTTGAATACAGATATCAGGATTGATCATAATGTCTCAAGGAAGTATTTGGAGACTAAAAGCTTCTACCACCTCTCAGAACAGGAAACCTTAGAAAGAAAACTATTTTATTAACCTAAGATTACTTCAGGTTAGGCTGGAAATAAACAAGTCATTTGAATTTGAGAACAACTGCTCCTAAAAGTTCACTGCATGCATGCGAACAAATGAGTGATGTTCTTTGTGACCAGTCTCATTCTCTTTATATTCAGAGTCATTGGGGAGGGGGAGCATTCCCTAAGCATCAGAAATAAACCAAAGTGAAACTGGTGTTCTATGAAAACGTATTGTTTGTGAACTACATTGCCTTACGAGGGAAAAAAAATATCAAAGCCTTAATAGAGATAGGCAGCAGTTGGTACCTGTATGCAGACTGGTAGGTAATTAAAGCATGTGCCTAACAACAGCCCTTGCAAAGTTCTTAACGAGACAACGTACATGTTACAAACATGATTAATCCCCTCGATAGTAAGGCAGCTTTAAAACTAGCAATGAAAGAAAAGAGCTTAAGGATAAAGGGAGTGAATTCCTAGCCAAAGCTAGTCTAGATTTCCTGATGGAAGAACTTCTCAGCAGAAGTTATTTCAAATCACAGAATTTGGATCCAGATTTTGATCACACCAAATTTCAAGAGTACCTGGCGCAGAGATTTTGGTTTGTCTCATTATAAAGATAGTGGTTGCTAGCAAAAATTAGATCTGATTGCCAGTTATTATTCAGAACCCTACAAAGTTTGGGGTATCCACAGTCATGGTTTTGGTGCAGGCTCAACTTTACTTCTCAGCTAAGAAATGAAAGATTGCCATGGACGCTAGGATAGCTACTTATCAAAGCTAGGTGCAGTTATTGTTTAAATAATTTCTTTTCTGTTTAAAACCTGCAGTTTTCATGGTTAAGTCACGACATTTTTGTGGTAGAATCTCCGTTACCTCAGCAAACCTATTTTCCTTCTAGCAGGGGAGCTGATTTTTTTTTTTTCATATTTGTCCTCTCTCCTTCCTGCTGTATTCCAAGATCAGCTTCCTTCAGATGCTCAGATTGTGTGGGCAGTTGCTTTAGCGGACTCAGGAATTCTCTGTCCCTGCACAAGACTCTCAGAATCTTCCATTGAATCTACTATGGTGTATTTACTTGCTTGCTTTCCCCACTCCTTGCTCCTGCACTCCCTTTCTACTTCCACCCATCTTGGACCTTCCAAGCCTCCAAATCTCTAGTTGTATCCCCTCCCCCATTTCCCTCTCTTTGATCATCTCTCCTTCTCCAACTTCATCCTTAGGCTTGGTCTACACTACCCCCCCCCAATTCGAACTAAGGTACGCAACTTCAGCTACGTGAATAACGTAGCTGAAGTCGAAGTACCTTAGTTCGAACTTACCTTGGTCCACACGCGGCAGGCAGGCTCCCCCGTCGACTCCGCGGTACTCCTCTCGCCGAGCTGGAGTACCGCAGTCGACGGCAAGCACTTCCAGGTTCGACTTATCGCGTCCAGACTAGACGCGATAAGTCGAACCCAGAACTTCGATTTCCAGCCGTCGAACTAGCTGGTAAGTGTAGCCAAGGCCTTAGTGGTTTCTTCACTGTCTGCTCAACCTTTATTCTTTAACTTCAGTCTTGATTCTCATATACTCAGTCCTCTTATTATTAATTATTTCTTCTTCTTCCCCACTTCCCTTGTCCCCTGCTAGACTTTGAGAATATAATTCAAATCACTTAAGTAAATTATGTCCTTTTTTGATCTCTTCTGTCCTTTCCCTGTCCCTGCGCTGCTGACATGGTAACTAATTCCTCGACCTCTGGGGCAAACTCTCTGAAACAGACCACTGTCCTAAAATATCCCTGTCTGGCCTTGACCCTCATACTATTGCTCTCTCACTAGTCTTCCACTTTAATTTTCCTTTAAAAAAAAAAAAAAAAAAAAGGAGGTGGGGGACAGAAGCAGTTTGCTGTCTCCTCAATAATGATTAATCAGCCAGCAATCTCCTTGGTGGTTTTCAGTCTGAGTTGCTGTCTTCCATGTGGCTAATAATCTCTTTCTCACTCAGAATGAAGGTAGAGCTAGGTGAATAACTGAGTAAAGCTGCAAATCTTCTTTCAGGTGAACACAAAATGACAATTTGAGTTTTTCCTCACTGAAATGTGTTGTTTAACTGAAACAAAATGTTTAAATTTCATTTTGGCTGTGGTTGTGTTTTTAACCCCCTTTTTTGTGGTTAAAAAAAAAAATAATTTGAAATTAAAAATTGAAATGTTCCATTTAGAAAATATTGAAATAAAGTGCTTTGATTTTTTGTAGACTTTTTCTTCCATTTTTTCCCCAGCCAGAACTATTGGCTGTATTTTCAACCCAAATTTGTGAACAGTTTCAGGCACCCACAGCTGTATTTTTTGATGAACAACTATTAGACAAAACCTTTTGCTTAGCTCTAGCTGAGGGGGGAGGAATAGCTCAGCTTTTGAGCATTAACCTACTTAACTGAGGGTTGTGAGTTCAATCCTTGAGGGGGCAATTTGGAGTTTAGTCCTGCTTTAATCAGGGGGTTAGACTAGATGACCTCCTGAGGTCCCTTCTAACCCTAATAGTCTATGAATATTCCTTATTCCCTATGATTTCAGTGTAACCTTTCACATTAATGAAATATGTTGGATCAGCTTCTATTAGTCAAAATGTTTTCTCTTCTTCTCTGGTTGTTATTCCTTCTCTGAACTATGAAGCTTCCTCTATGGAGTTCTCATTTCTTGGCCCTCTGTTCTTTATTATCTGCCTTTTCTCTTAGTCATTTTCATCTGAGCTTTTAAATTTACCTACTACTTTAATACTGCTTATCACAGGATACACTTACCCCTAGGATAGCTCCTCCTGGCTGCTCCAGGGATTAGTTCCTTCCAGGTCTGACACCTGCTTCTGTCACTTGTTTGTGGGCCCTGCTACTTCTCTCTCAGTAGCTCAGCACTCTCTTTGTAGCTTGGCCCTCTGGTCAGCTCACTGTATGTTTTCCCCTTGCAGGGGTTAATCAAAGTCTTTCCATCCAATATGGCAGTCTTCTCCCTCACTGCCCAGACAGTGCCACTTCCCCACTGGCTAGTAGCCTCCCCCTATTCTGGGTTCCAGCTAAGGGACCCTCTAATCAGCAGCTGGACATTTTCCTGAGGCTTTCCCTACTCTACCTCTCTCAGGCTTTTACTCTAGCAGCCTTCTGAATAAACCTTTCCTTCAGAACCTGGATCCCCTGGGGTTTATAGTCTCCCCTGGGTTTCCTTGTCTAACAGCCAGAGCATGTCTACAAGCTCCCTCACTGCTGCCATTTTCTCCTGCCAACTTCCTGGCTTTTAAACTAGCACTGCCTGTTCCTTCTTAGCTGTGCTCTATCATCAATCAGGGGGTTACTTAGGCCACCTAATTCCCCTCAGGTGTAGCCTATCCGCTTAATTGGCCCCTCTCAGCCTCATTAACCCTTCCTAAGTAGGGTGACCATACATCCTGTTTTGTCAAAAGTGGGCATTTGTCAAAAAAGTGGGGCACGCACTCCTAGCGGGGCGCAAAGGAGCATGCGTGGCAGGGGGACAAGGGGCAGCCAGCCCTGAGAGGGAGCGGGAACAGATTTCAGGGAAGCAACAACAGCCAGCCACGTGAGAGAGAGGCAAGGTTCGGGTGAGCAGTGATGCCAGTCATGCGGGGGAGAGGCTGGACTCCCACAAGAGCCCTGCACGTGGGGGGAGGCAGGGCTTGGGCCAATGACTCAGGTAGGGGGAAGGGGCACTCGGGGGGACTCGGGTGGGCAGGGGACAATTGGCTTGGGCTAGCCCCGCGTGGTGTCCCATTTTCCCTTTGTGAAATATGGTTACTCTATTCCTAGGCGAGTGTGAAGTGAACACCCCATCACACTGCTTTTATACCCCATGCCTGTCCTGACCAAATAAACTTATCTCCTTTGAAAACATATCTTTTTTTGTCATGCCCATTCTGTACTGTACCTTTTAAAGTAATAAATAAAAGCTGAGTGGATAGATTCCCGCTCTGTAGCTGTGTCATTTAACTCTGGAAAGCGTTTTGGTCATACAGTTTGTATAACTAAAATGACACAAAGTCATTGTATTGTTCATCTGTGACACCTTGTAGATTACAAGGTTTCATGCTGTGCCATGGAAAAGGATAAGAGCATTTCAGAAGCTCACATTTTCCACTGACAGCTCATTCTGAATTCAAATGAGCCAATGTAGTGGTGACAATTTTATTTTTAACATTGAATCCAAATTAATTTTTTTTTGTGGTAAAGGCAAAGCTTACACTAGCACTGAAGACCTATTGGTACATCCACTTCCTTCAGTTAGCACCCTGGTCGAACCACATCTACAGCTTCAGCATTTTTGTGGTTTTCTGAATTTGGCATATATTGGCATAGCTACAGCATGTATAGTGACAGCCTCTGTAACTCTGAAGATTTCATTAAAATGTACATAATTTGTTTTACAGACAGGAAACTGAAAATTCTCTGCAAGCAGATATGCTCTCATAAAACTAGATTTGCCAGTTGGGTACCAACTTGATTAGGAAGCAGGGCTGAGCTCCACCTCAGCAATGGCTGCACCTACACCTATGTACATTCTCTCACCATGCATAGAGTCTACAATTCTCCCTGGTTCTTGTGTTTCGCACAAGGAGCAATTCTAAAGCAATCCTCTGTTTCAGGTATGGATACATTGCCTGACTGAGATAAAACAAGAACTGATTGGATTCTTCACCCAGTCCTCAAAATAAGCAGAACTTATATCACTTTCAAAGTTAGTAAAAGTTTAGTTAATGTTCCCTCTCTGCCCTGCCTAAGGTATCTATCTATTCAGGTTCTTGTGCGGCTCCCATCGCCTTAGTATTGGATGTGGCATTGCTAGGGCCCTACCAAATTCACGGGCATGAAAATGCGTCACACACCCTGAAATCTGGTCTGTTGTGTGCTTTTAACCTATACTACAGCAGATATCGGCAACCTTTCAGAAGTGGTGTGCCGAGGCTTCATTTATTTGCTCTAATTTAAGGTTTCACATGCCAGTAATACATTTTAACGTTTTTAGAAGGTCTCTTTCTATAAGTCTATAATATATATAACTAAACTATTGTTGTATGTAAAGTAAATAAGGTTTTTAAAATGTTTAAGAAGCTTCATTTAAAATTAAATTAAAATGCAGAGCCCCTTGGACCGGTGGCCAGGACCCGGGCAGTGTGAGTGCCACTGAAAATCAGCTCGCGTGCCGCCTCCGGCACGTGTGCCATAGGTTGCCTATCCCCGCTATACAGATTTCATGGGGGGAGACCAGCGTTTCTCAAATTGGGGGTCCTGACCCAAAAGGGAGTTGCAGGGGGGTCACAAGGTTATTTTAGGGGGTCACAGTATTGCCACCCTTACTTCTGTGCTGACTTCAGAGCTGGGCAGCGTACCATATCATGCTACCCTTACTTCTGCACTGCTGCTGGCAGTGGCTCTGTCTTCAGAGCTGGTCTCCCAGCCAGCAGCCGATCACCCAGCTCTGAAGGCAGCGCCACTGCCAGCAGCAGTGCAGAAGTAAAGTAGCAATGCTGTAACGCCCCCTACAATAACCTTTCAACCCCTCTTCCCACAACTCCTTTTTGGGTCAGGTCCTCTACAATTACAACACCATGAAATTTCAGATTTAAATCACTGAAATCACGAAATTTACCATTTAAAAAATCCCATGAATTTGAAATTGACCAATATGGACCGTGAATTTGGTAGGGCCCTAGGCATTGCATAGAATGTGGAGGGAGGGGGAGGAAGAGAGATTACAATATAGTCATAGTTCTGTCCGTACTCAATCCCTATGTTTTCCAGTCATTCTTACTCCTTCCTCCATCTCACCTGCTCTTGTATCCTCTGTGCTGGGCCTTAACTGGCCAGGATATAAAAGAGTGTTCTCTGGTGAGAAAAACAGGAAAGGGATGAGCTGCTAAGAAATATGGAGACAGAAAGACGGAAAATAGAGCGGCTGCTGAATTTGTGTGTTGTGTTTGGTGAATAAATTATTGCAAATTAGTTTGAAGAGAACAATATGATGCTCTTGGCATTCTAATCTCATGCAGGAATTATGCACTATTATTTCTTTTCCTACCTAAATACCTAGATTCATTTTTCTCTAGGGCTGAGTTGTCACATTGCTATCCAGCCTAAGTAAGGAGCAGCACATAGTGACTCAGAGATTCACAATTTGTCCTCAGCTTTCCCCTTATTCCAGGGGCGGAGGAGGGGAAGTAAGCTGCATCAGCCTTCTTTCTAATTGAGCTAACCTCCCCTTCCACAATGGTTCAGTTGTACTGGCTGGCACATTGGGGATGGGGCACAGAGCTCCATGTATTTCTTGCCCACCTGTACTGCTCTCTTCCCTACACACAAAATAGCCATGAAGGTAACCTGTGCAAGGAAGTTACCATTATGGACACCTTTGAATTAGAGAATCTCTAAATAGCACTTGCTTACTGCAATGCTATGACAGATTGTTGTCAATGACTTCCCACTATACACAGAGAGGTACATATTTCAAATAACTATGAGCAAGAAGTAGACAACACTGGAGCAGTCTAGACATGAAAGGAGCAGCTGTAGGAATGACCTTTTTTGTGAAAACTCAGGCATAATTGGGTTTTAAAACAGATGTCTGATAGGATCACGTCACCACCAAGATGTAGTGAATGAGTGACACTGATCAGAGTATATAATTTTGGTAGATGTATCATAGTGTGTAATTTTGGTATTTTTACACTTCTATTCATGAATTCTAGACCCCATGACAGATAAATGACAGATAAATGGCTAAAAAGGCTTGCAAGCAAGACATCTTATTGCTCTTTCATTTGGATACAGTGAAATTGTTCCATTAGAACTCCACTAACATACAGCATTTACTTGGCACTAGCAGGGAAAAAAAGTTTTCTTCTTTGCTTAGGTTTCTTTTTGCCCAACCTCAGCGGTTATTTTTGCACAATCATATCTTGATTTTGTCATTCCCAGCTTGAGTCTGTTTTATGAGATATGGACAAATGTTCTTGCCATAAACAGGCCATGTGACACTCTGTGTAGTTCTTATCTATATCTCTCCAAGAGTCTTAGTGAACTACTTTGGAGCTATCCCCTACGCTGCAGGGCTCCCAAACCTGAAATTAAACAACCAGCTTTCTTTTGGTTTGGAGGTTCTTCTCCACCACCCTACTGTCCCTGTGGGCTCTGTTGGCATGAACAGGCAGAGTGTTTAGCTATATGCCGTTGGAGAGCAGGAGTTGAGTATATTTCACTAGTCTGCTTGCTCACAAGAGCAGAGCAGACATGTTTGTTGAAGTTGTATTATCATTGTGCACTTAATTTTTTTAAGGAGGAATCTGTGCTGATGGGTTAGCCAGCTGAGAAGCTGGGATGCTGACAATACTGTAGCCCTTGTTTTAAAGGATTGGTAGGTTTTTCAGAATTAGGACACTTAAAAATGCACCAAAGCATGAACCTGGCAACTTCAGATATTGGCAATATTATACCAAATCCATCATTCCAAAACCTAGTCAAATTGGCTCCTAACTGAAAGTCATGGCTATAAATTAGCCTGCATAAAAAAGATTTGGTGGTCTTAGTCTGTTAGGTGTGCCCACGTCACAAAAACTGTCATCTCAATTAGTATCAACCAGAACAGTTGGACGGTATTGCCAGTATGGAGGCAGACCAGAATATCATACAAGAGTATCTGGATGACCTTGAAAACTGGAGTAATAGAAATGGGATGAAATTTAAAAGTGCAAGATTAGGGACTAACAACAATAATTTTTGCTATAAACCTGGCACTTAGTTGGAAGTGACAGAGGAGGAGAAAGATCTGGGTATATTGGTTGATCACAGGATGACTATGAACTGCCAATGTGATGTGATTGTGAAAAACATTAATGCACTCCTAGGATGCATCAGGCAAGGTATTTCCAGTAGAGATAGGGAAGTATCAGTACCATTATACAAGGCACTGGTGAGACCTCATCTGGGATACTGCATGAAGTTCTGGTCTCCCATGTTTAAGAAAGATGACTTCAAACTGGAACAGGTGCAGAGAAGAGCTACTAGGATGATCAGAAGAATGGAAATCTAACTTATGAGAGGAAACTCAAAGAGCTTGGCTTGTTTAGCTTAACCAAACAAAAGCTGAGGGGAGATATGATTGCTCTCTAAAAATACATCAGAAGGATAAATAACAAGGAGAGAGAGGAGTTGTTTAAGTTAAGTGCCAATGCTGACATAAGAACAAATGGATATAAACTAGCCATCAACAAATTTAAGCTTGATATTGGATGAAGTTTCTAACCATCAGAGGAGTAAAGTTCTAGAACAGCCTTCCAAGAGGAGTAGTGGGGGTAAAAAACCTAACTTGATTCATGACTGAGCTTGATGAGTTTTGGGTATGATGAGACTGCCTACAAGGGTATGTAGCCAATCTGTGATTGCTAGTAGCAAATATCCCCAAAGGCCAGTGATGGGGCAGTAGATGCAGAGAGCTCTAAGTTACTGCAGAGAATTCAGTCTAGCTGTTGGGTATTGCCAAAATGATCAGGGTCTAACTAATCACCATATTTGGGGTCAGGAAGGACTTTTGCCATGGGTCAGATTGGCAGAGACCCTGAGTGATTTTCACCTTCCTCTCCAGCATGGGGCATGTGTCACTTGCAGATTTAAACTACTGTAAATGGAGGATTCTCTGTAATTTGAAGTCTTTAAATCATGATTTGAGACTTCAATAACTCAGCCAGAGGTTTTGGGTTTATTATAGGAGTGGGTGGGTGAAGTTCTGTGGCATGCAATGTGTCAGACTAGATGATGGTCCCATCTGGCTTTAAAGTCTATGAGTTGTTAATACAAACTTATCCTCTCAGACTCATCCCATGAGGAATTTTTTCCAGTGATAGGTACAGATCCACTGCTGGGCAAGCTCTCACTACCACTGCCTGTCCTACAGTCCTTACTCAGGCCTAAAACCATAAACGTCAAGGAGAGTTTTGTCTAAATATCAACTTCAGGAATGGGGTCAAATAAGAAATGATGGTGTACAACCACAATTTAATAAAAATGCTCAGCAATGTGACTGTAAAGATGAGGGGGAGAGGCTGTACTGCATTAGAACTGACAACCTAGCTAGAGGACAATGGTGGCTTTAAGTCACACTGTGCCCTCCCAGTTTGGAGCTGTAGATGGAGTTGGTGAATTTCCTGGTGTATTAGAGCATCAGAGGCTGCCCCACAGCTTGGAATAGCACAGAATCTCCATAGTGCTCAGTGTACGGGGGTTCCCTTGACATGCTGTCTCATGCCTCCAGCCTCATCCTAGCATGCCTCCTGCTCCAGGGCCTCAATGCAGGCAGTGTAGAGATGCGTTTGGAAGCCCTAAGCAGGGCCTGCACCAGAGAAGTTCTTTGCCATCTGGCTGCAGTGTTTTTATGGCCCAGGGCAGTGTACAGGGGTCACTCAAAGTAAAGGGGAGGATCTCTCTCTAGATCAGGGGTCGGCAACTTTTCAGAAGTGGTGTGCCGAGTCTTCATTTATTCACTCTAATTTAAGGTTTCGCGTGCCAGTAATACATTTTAACATTTTTAGAAGGTCTCTTTCTATAAGTCTATAATATATAACTCAACTATTGTTGTATGTAAAGTAAATAAGGTTTTTAAAATGTTTAAGAAGCTTCATGTAAAATTAAATTAAAATACAGAGCCCCCCAGACCAGTGGCCAGGACCTAGGCAGTGTGAGTGCCACTGAAAATCAGCTCGCATGCCGCCTTCGGCACACGTGCCATAGGTTGCCTACCCCTGAACTAGAAACTTAATTCTATAACTCAAATCTATTCTGTATCTTTTTCTTGCCATTGGACAATCACAGCTGAGTATATTCACATATGCACATCAAGCTTTCTGTTGCCAGAAGACATTAATGAATCTGACCCACACTGTGTGTTATGAATATTGAAATAAACATTCCCAAAAAACCAGAAAATACAGAACCAAGAAATGTTTGAAATGCACTTACTTTTTAACCCTTGTTGGAGTTCCTTCTTAAGAAAACATGGAATATACACTATAGAATGAATGTATGCTGTTTCTTTTGGCGGATTAGAAACATGCTCTCATTTATTTAAAAATGAATGATGTGGCACTCTTGATTTACCATGAGATACAAAAGAGATATTGAAATGTGATAGTTTTACTAACTCTGCAGTGCTCTGGTGTTTTAGAGGCAAGTAAGAACTCAAGGTCCTTGCCCCACAGACTTTACATTATAAACGCTAGATAGTGACTTGGGGTAAAATTTCCCTCTGGACTATACACCCCTTCTTCCACCCCTTGAATCTAGGTGTGCAATAGTGAATGGGTGAAGCGTGTCCACTTGTCCCTGGAGCAGGTGGGCAGGGAGTTGCAGGGAGTGACTGGAGGCTTGGCTCTGCCACAATGCACTGGCTAGCACATCTGTGCCGGAATGGTGGGTGTCATAGGTATAGGCCAGCAGCAAATTACCCCGGCCCTGTCCCCCCCACGGCTCGGGTCCCCCCCCCGCGGCGCGGCTTGGGTCCCCCCGTCCCCGTCCCCCCGCCCGTGGCGCGGCTCAGGTCCCCCCATCCCGTCACCCCCCCCCCGCGGCGCGGCTCGGGTCCTGGGGGCGGGACTTGCTGCAAGCCCCGCCCCTAGGAATCGGGCCCCGCTCTTGCTAAAGCCGGCCCTGACTATACCTGTGTGCTCAGCAATATCGAACTGTTCCAGACGTTCACAAAACCGTGGCTAAACATACATAAAGTGAGTTATTTCAACCCAAGGAGCCCTTTCTTTCTACCATGCTTCATCTCATCCACACCACTAATCAAAATTTAATTCAGAAAGAAATATTTATTCAGGAAAAGAAATGTGAGGCAGTGATGACGTGCTGCCACCGAGCACCACCACCAATGTGTGTGTGTGGAGGGGGGAGGAAGGAAATAACTTCCTCTTACTTATGTTGCACAGGACTTGAACCTAGTTGGGAATCTCTGAAGGAGCATGCCGCTAGAGCTACTATTAAACACCTCTTCACGTCAGCAGCAGGATAAAATCCTGTAATATTCCTGAAATGAATGGCATGCCTCCCTAAAGCAGCACCACAAGAAACACTTCGTTAAGTTACAGATCACATGCCCACTGCTGACTTTCCTCAGAACCCATTATTTGCCAGTGTTTGAGCAAAGCTCTGCTTTCAGATCTGCATAGTGGGTCTGGACTCCAGTATTCTTCTCATCTTTCATTTTCTTCACTGACATCAATCTCTGAAGGGAACATAGGGAAAGCAGCATTCCAGAGCTGATGTGGTATTTGTTATGGAGGTCTGAAAGCAGATTTTGCTGCAGAGGCCTGTCCCTGACGCAGCATGCTTCCCATGGTGGTGCAGCTTGCCACGGCGCATACAGGGCCTGGTCAAGACAGCACAAAACACATGGACCTCAATACAACCAGTAGGAGTTGAGACAGTTGGTCACAGAGCCACCTTCTCAGTAAATTAGTGTAATCAGACATATGATTGCGGAAATTCCCATCAGAGTATGTGAAATGAAAAGGTGTTTTTTCCCCCCATTGAGACAGCATCTGTACATCCACTTGCTTCAGCTATATTACATCTGGTTCATCTGCTGACTGTAGCCCCAAAACCCCAGACTGAGCCTGATGAAGAATTTAAATGGTGGAATCACATACTAATTTTTCTGCTTTGTTTCAAGCACTAAACTCTGCTCTCTGGCACATCTGGTGTAAATCTGGAGTAATTTCCACTGAAATTGGCCCAGATTACCTGGTCCACTAAGGCCACTTTGCTGCTATGCAAAATGGTTTTAAACCAGTCAGAGATTCCAGTGGAATTCCAGTGTGAAGGAGAATCGCTGCTGGCATAGAGCTGTGCTGCCTCCCATGCAAGACACCCTTCCCACACCAGCATAAGCAGGAAAAGCAGGAGGGCTGAGGGAAAGGTGTGGGCATGAGCTCTGCATAGGGACCTTACACCAGCAGGCTAAGTTAAAGTAGGACACTTCTTGATCTTGTGCTCGGGCTGGGCGGACTGCATCTGAGAGCCACAGCTCCCTGTATCCTCCCCTTGTCACTACATTGGCACGCATCTTGGAAAGAGTGGTTATCCAAGGCCATTGACTTCAATAGGGGTAACTCCCAATTTAAACTGGGGGAGCTAAGAACAGAATTTGGCTGGAAGTGAATTTAGTGCACTTGAAAGGTAACCAGACTGAAATCCTAAGGTACTGAATCTTCTCTCAATAGAAGATGTCCAACATTCTCTTATCAATGCTTATTGATGAAATTCTGTATCAAAAGAACATGCGTACTCCTTGATTGCAGATGGCTTCTAGCAAAAAAGCAAGTCAAATTTGTCTCACACTATCCCACTGTTGTGTGTTAACTCTTTCTAAGAAGAACTTCAGTGCGGCAAGAAGCTATTGTAATTTCCACGCTTATTTGATAGTCAGCCTCTCGGCAGGCACAGGTGCTGGAACTAGGGATGCTGCTGCACCCCCTGTCTTGAAGTGGTTTCCATTATATACAAGGTTTACAGTTTGGTTAAATGGCTCCCAGCACCCTCACTATACAAATTGTTCCTGCACCCCTGCCTGCAGGGAGAGCCAACCAATTCCAGTTCTGTTGGTGTTTTGTGACAATCATCCACTAGGAACTGGAGGAAGAGAAACTCATTTCATACAGGCCTGAACGGTCTTGTGATAGCGTGGCAGAGACTTTCACCCACTGCCAGTCTAAACAAATAAATTAACATCTGCAATTACTAATCCTCTGAGCCCTGAAATTCCCCTTCACCCCCTCCTCACCACTTCCCATCCACAAGACTCCTTTTTTTCCATAGTGTTAGGCTGCTTTTGACAGTTGGGCAGTGGTGAGTCTGCAGCTGGCATATTCAAGAGGGCATGAAGGGAAAGGAAAAGAGAAGTGAACCTGATAAAGTGAACGTTAACAGACTGGAGGATGACTTTGCATAAAAAAGCATTGCTCCCTCAAAGCACAGTACCGTGTACTATGATATACTCCTACACAAAGAGAAGTACACTGTGTATTTAAAATAAAATGATGGCTATGTACCAGTCCATTGTCTGATCCGACCACATACTTTATCAAGAGTCAGTCCCTGTTATTTTCTTTTGTCTACCTTTTGATGTGTCTTTGTTGCACTCCACGCCACCTCAACTTTAGTGAAGCCAGTTATATGAGGGCAGTCATGCCAAAGAATTTTGCTGTACACAGATATTGCAAAGTGGAGCAAGGGTGGCATTCTGGCCCCATTGGAGCCAATGGCAAAAGTCTATTGATTTCAGTGGGGCCAGGATTTCACCCCATAACAATGTTGTGATTCCCTGACATTATCAATGTGTCCAAAGGACCCACCGATCTTCTTAGCCTGTCAATGGAAGTACCACAATGCATAGTACTTCTATTGACATCAACTTCTGTTAGAAGGCATTTATAGTGATATCACTGTAAGATGTATAATTGTTTTAGCTTCTTCTCCCCCAAAGGCATTTTAAACTAATATAGAGGAGTGCTTTAATAGAGCTATTTTAAATTATTATTTATAATTTCCATAGCATCATAGCTGAGTATAGTGCAATTTTTAAATCATGTGAAATATAATCACAAATGTAAAATCCCCAACATTATTACTTATGTAGTATATATATTTCTTGCACTACCTTCTTGGATACATTTTCATTCCTTAAGTCATATTGGCACCAGTTTTAAAAACATTTCTTCACTTTTGTTAACAGACATATGTGATTAGTAATATTAGCTAACAGGGCCGGCTCCAGGGTTTTTGCCGCCCCAAGCGGCGGGAAAAAAAAAAAAAAAAGCCACGATTGCGATCGGCGGCAGCTCCACCACGCAGCTTTCTTCTTCGGCGGCAATTCGGCGGCAGATCCTTCCCTCCGAGAGGGACCAAGGGACCTGCCGCCGAAGAGCCCAACGTGCCGCCCCTTCCCCTTGGCCGCCCCAAGCACTTGCTTGCTGAGCTGGTGCCTGGAGCCGGCCCTGTTAGCTAATATGCATGAATAGACATCTGGACCATAGTCAGTACCTGACATAGAATCTTTGGCCCCAAGGCTTTTTTCAGAATGCGGATTTGAACTATACTTATACAGATTATTAGCAAACTACAGCACTGTCTAGTATTTTCTTTCAAATGCAGCATAAAGTATAGTGAGATTTTGATTAGAATAAAAAACAAACATAAATGTGCAGTATTTGTCCATTGACTGTAAGGCGGTAATGAAAATATTCCTTGATATTCCTGAGAAAGGCCTATCATAGATTCCCTGAACCTTTGAATCAGAGTAGCAAAGTGCATTGTACTTTTTTGACAGTGCAGCCAAAGCACAGTACACCACTAAATCCATGTTCACTGATGCATATGCTTAATTTATATAGAGTAATCCCATTGCCTTGAATTGGAATATTCTGTGAGCTGCTTCTGCAACGTTCCACCAGCTCTATAGGACCATACAGGGCAATAAAATCTAGTAAAGCACTTAAGCATATGCTTAACTGTCAATTAATCCAAATTAACTATGACATTTCTTTAACAAAATACCCTGAAATCTGCAGACTATGTCTATATCAAGCAAAACAAAATGATAGATTGCTCTTCCAAAATTCGGAGTTTATTATTCTTTTTGTGGAAATGAAAATATAATTATAATTGCAATTCTTAGTAAGACTGGCGTGAAACAGAATTCTTGTAATGAGCTCATCCTTAACTCAGATCATGTTTACACAAAAGGAAGATTTTAGTTCCCATTCGTTAAGCACATAGGAAAAAAAGTGGCCTACATTTTCAATTACCCGTCTGTGTTATCAGTCTTCTCCTGATCCACTGAAGTCAATAGTAAAATTCCCTTTGCCCTCAATGGTGCTGAATTAGGTTTCATCTTCTCTTCCCCTGATGCTTTAGATTTTGCATCCTCATAGAATGTCGATTACTGGTTGAAGGCTGATATAACTCAAGTCCATATTATTATTAAGAAGGAAGATATCATGCCTGAGCAGATTTGGAAACACGCCAAAACCTATTATTAGATTTTCTGGGTACGGTACTTGCAAAAGCACCTGTTACATGAGCACCTCAATCTTTAATGTATTTATCCTCACAACATCCTTGTGAGATAAGGAATTGCTATTATTCCTGTTTTATATATGGGGAACTGAGGCCTAGAGAGGCTAATTAGCTTGACTATAGGCCACCCAGGAAGTCTGTAGTAGAACAGGGAATTGAATCCAGCTCTCCCAAATGCTGGGTTAGTACCATACCCATTGGGTCATGCTGCCTCACCTTGCCACTTTATTAATATGCCAACTTTACATAGTATACTGAGACTAAAGTATGCGACTACTAAGTGCTGGATTCTGCACTCACATTGCATAGTACTTACTCACATGAGTCGTTCCATTGACATCAGTAAGTAAATAAGTGCTACCCACTCAGAGTAGGGTAGTGGAACAAGGCCCTTAGATTGTACTATGAAATTCAGGAAATGCAAGATTCCCAACCTTAACTGTCACCTTTTTATTGATTATTGCTATTTTTAAGCACACGGGCTGAATGAGATAAAAGAAAACCACAATTCTACTCTAAAGAGTTTACAATTTAAAGCTTGCACATTTAGGGGCCTGATTATGCATTTATACTAGTTTTTGCACACATGAATCTTCATTAGCTCCGGTGGAGAAATTCTTGATTTATACAGGTGTGAGAGGAGAAGCAGACAGGCCCATATATTTGAAAAGTGTTATTCTGTCTAGGATCATACAACCCTGACTGAAATAACACTATTTAGCAAATAACTTCATACCAAGGAAATAAGCTGCATTGTGTTCTTACATTGTGTTTGTAAAACTGTAAACGTGGTATACAGGATTGTAGGCTTCCATGTTAAAACTACACATTCTTTTATAACACTCTATGAACAAATACAACATTTTGTGTTATTGCATATATACGTGTTATGATTAGATGATAAAAAACCCTACTGTGCAAAAGTGTCTCTGGAAACCTGGGACCAGATCTTCAGTTGGTGTCAATCAATATGGCTCCAATGAAGCCAAGGAAGCTGTCAGTTTGCACCAGCTGAGGCTCTGGTCCCTTAACTCTACATTTTCTGATTTTAGTGAGCATAACATTTCAATCTTAACAGTGCATCAGTAACATTTTTGCATTTAATAGAAATACACTGTGCTGAGACTCACTTTTACTTAGGTCATTTATTATAAAACAAGCTATGTACAAATAATTAAGGGCTAGATTTTCACAGGCTTTTGGACGGATGAATTGGTGGGAGCAGGAGGCATAAATAGTTTTCCCCTCACTTCTTAGGAGCTCCACATAAGGGCCCAGAAAGACCCCAGTCCCTATACTCAGGGAAGCACAAAGACTGCCCGCCTCCGTGACTCCTTCCTGCTGTGCACCCTAAAGGCCACAAATCCTCTAAAGGAAGCAGGCTGGGGCAGGAAGAGGAAGGGCCATGGCATGTTTCTTCTGAATGCTGGAGAGCTGGGAGAGGGATTATGCCTCCCCCAGTTCCTCATATGCTGATGCAGATTTGTGCCTAAATGGTGGAATGTGGCCCATAGATAACTATATTAAAGTAAGGCGAGCTTTTTTCCACAACCAAAAAGTAACAGGCAATGAATAAAGATTTGTAGCAGCCAGCACCAATGAATATCTGCTTATTACTATGACTAGATTCAGGAACACTCCAAAATGTGCCATTTAAAAAGAAGTTTACACTATTGAGAGTGCCAGTGGATCTCTTTGAATTTCAATCCATTTTAATTTCTCTGGTGATTCAGCCATATTAGTTCTTTTTGTGAGATCTTCTTGAATGGCTATTAAGTGAGAGTGCTTTCATTTCTTCTCCCCATCTGAAAATGATACAAAGAAAAACAGGAAACAGTAAAAATTCACATGAATTAAGAATAAAATGGTTAACACACCCCACTGTAGTGTATAATATAGTCAAATAAAAAATAAGGACCATAAACCAGGGTTCAGAAGTGAAGCTGAGTCCCACAGGTCATGGTATTGCATGGTTCTAACGCTGTAGCAAATGGCTTTGATTGAGTCTTGTTTGGAGATTGAGGGTTTTTTTTCAAAATGATACTTTTGGAGTGTGAAACTATATTGGTTGAAAGTGAAGAAAATGTTGGCATGGATTCCTGTGAAGCACACAGCTCTAGTATGTAGGTTCACAGAGTGAGAGTAAAGCCGCAAGTAGATTGTATATGCCCAATCATAAAGAGTACTCTCCTAAACCCTCCATTTTAGTGGCCATTTAAAAGAACAGAACAAAACCAAGGATACTCTACCTGAGCTTGGTTCTTTTGTTTCAATGGTATTTAAGGGAATAGTTGCTTCTATTGAGTTCAAGTCAAATGAGCTTTTCTATACAGAAAATAGAAATATGTTAACATCACTGCTGTACACATTCAAGCTGTAGAAACCAAATGGAAATATTATTATAATAAATAATAATAAAAGATCTGTTGGTCTTATTTTTAATCTCTGCAATCTATTTTCCTCATACTGATCAGTTTCAGTCATATCATTGCATGTTAAAATTGTTCACGCTTTAACATTTCAGTAAGCATTAATTTATTTTTTAATATTAAGGTTACAGATAAATGGCTTGAAATATTAATGTGCCAACATATTATTAACTTTCCATGCGTCTTGCCTATAGTCCTCAGTCAATTATAGAGCACAATCGAAACTGGATAGGCTATGTTCACTTAGGGTCAGTGACATTTTCAGATGGACTGTCCTTTGCTGGTGCAGAACCCCCTGGTGACAGAAAAGTATCTCAGAAAGGGATAGCATTGCAAACTGGGGACCAGCATTACTCCAGAAGAGGCTGGCATTGGCCAGGACTGGAGTATAATCAAGGTATCAGGAAAATATGTATATCCTAAAAGGATTAAGGATGTCATCCACTGGCAGACTCTCACAGGGAGATCAAGCAGTGGGTGAAACCCCATTAAACGATCACTGCAAATCTGAGAGATCACTGAAGAAATTAAAAAATAAGAATAATATAACAAAACCATAAGAATAATAAATATAAAAAAGTTTACACTTACTCTTGACTTTTTCCACCTACAGCAACAAACAATGATGACAATAATAAGGAGTATCCCAAAGAAAATGCTGAGTCCTATCTCTGAATAAGCAAACACATAGCATCAGTTACTGTGAATCATCAAGAAAGGGAACAAACAAATACATCCTTTGGCAGGATATAATGACACAAGAGAGAACACTTATATAATACAGTGAAATCTCAATCTTCAAAAATGAAAGTGCAAAATTAAAAAAAAAATCTTGATGAGCACAGAAAGTAGCAAATCAGCTTAGGACAACTAACCCCTAATCTCCTCTAAGTGTCTGTTGAACTTCATGAAGGACAGCACTAAGTTTAGAAACATTTTCCCAAACAATAGGTCTATGTTTTATATGAAGACACTCACAGAGCTCCAAACTTTTTGACCTGCCTTGGAAAATGTTTGGAATACAAATGATTTGATTCAAAAACTTGGGTTTTGTTGTTTTTTGCCATCTTCTGCAGCATGGGCATGGACCACTTGCAGATTTAAACTAGTGTAAATGATGGAGTCTCTGTAACTTTAAGTCTTTAAATCATGATTTGAGGACTTCAATAACTCAGTCAGAGGTTAGGGGTTTATTACAGGAGTGGGTGGGTGAGGTTCTGTGGCCTGCAATGTGCAGTGTGTCAGACTAGATGATCATAATGGTCCCTTCTGGCCTTAAAGTCTGTGAGTCTATGATTAATTCCTTGAGCAGTAAGGTATCACAGTGATAGGGGAAGCTTGAAAATTTTACCTTTGGATTTGGTTCAGATAAGCAGCCTGTATTCAGGTGTTAATACTATGATTATCTGAACTTCTTGGGCTGTTAGTCAAATAAGAATAGGCTTTTTCAGTATTTATACCTGCTACTGTATTTTCCACTCCATGCATCTGATGAAGTGGGTTCTAGCCCACGAAAGCTTATGCCCAAATAAATTTGTTAGTCTATAAGGTGCCACAAGGGCTCCTCGTTGTTTTTGCTAAAACAAAACAGGATTTCTGCCAATCTGACCTAAGGGAAAATTTCTTCCGGCCCCCAGATATGCTGGTCAGTTGGACCCTGAGCATTTTGGCAAGACCCAGCGGCCAGACACCTAGGAAAGCATGCTCTGAGGTAACTCAGAGCCCTCCCAATGAAGTGGCTCATCATCAGGCGTTGGGGATATTTGCTGCTAGCAGTCACAGATAGGCTACATGCCAGTGTAGGCAGTCTTATCACTGGATCCCTCTACAAACTTATCAAACTCAGTCTTGAAGCCAGTTAGGTTTTTTGCCCCCAGTGCTCCCCTTGGAAGGCTATTCCAGAACTTCACTCCTCTGATAGTTAGAAACCTTCATCTAATATCAAACCTAAATTTGCTGATGGCCAGTTTATATCCATTTATTTTTGTGTCAACATTGGCCCTTAACTTAAATAACTCCACTCCCTCCCTGGTATTTATCCCTCTTGTGAAGTGCTGGGAGTTGAGGGTGCTTAGTACCACCTCATGGGATCTGACCCCCCCAAAATCCATCACAATAGATGTGTCTTTAAAAGCCAAAAATTCAGGTCATGTGATGAAATGGTATAATTTTGACTGAGTGTTTGTCTTTTCAACAAGAAGTCTAGCCAAATCAATAAATTCCTGAATGTAACCATTTACAGAAGGTTTACAATACAAGGCAGAGATTCCCAACTGTTGGACCACAGGGAGCTGGCTAGTCACATATTGTTGGCTCCTCTTCCTCACTTCAGCCTGATAAGACAACTACAATATGTAAAACCCTTGTTTATTTCTGTATAAGCAACTGCTGTAGTAGCCACAGAGATGTTATGTAATTGTGGAGGGGAGAGGTTCCATGAAACAATTCCTTTGTTAAAAGGTAGTCCACACTATGAAAAAAACTCAAGAACCTTTGCTTAAGGCATCTGAGTACTGTAAAACCTCAGCAAAAAGTTCTCTTTAAGGAGTTAAATGAAAAAAACATCATATAGCGGGGGGAAAACACACTAATAACTATTGCTAGCCACAAAACCAAAAAGTACGTTTGTAAAGTAATTGTAAAGTTTTCCTTTGTTTTGTCTCTCCTAGCCACTCACCACACTCTCCCATTCTTAACCCCAGTCTTGGTTTACAAGGAGTAACATTATCATTGGAATTAAGGTACTTAGTGAGAAAAAAAGATATTGAAAAAACAATGAGGAGTCATTGTGGCACCTTAGAGACTAACAAATTTATTTCCACTCTGAAAGATATTGAAGTTATTATTAAAATAAAAATAAATCAATAGTACTTCAGTGGATACTAACTACTAATATAGCACAATGCATTATTATTAGTCAGATGAATATACAACAATAATATTAAGGTTTGCGCTTAAATAAAAAGTCCTTTAAAATTTCCTTTATAGATGCAGTTCTTTTCAGGCCATTGTGGGCATGCAATATAATGTCTGGTCTTCAAAACTAGCAATGGTAAAATAAACCCAGCAATGAGAAAGAAAGGGGTGGCCTATTGGAAAGTGGAAATATACATATTAAAGTTGTTGACATACCTAGTTCAGATGTTTGCTGTTCTTTCTCTATGGAAAAAAACAAAACAAAACAACAAATTTAATTTGGAGGGGGAAATAGGCTTTTTGGAGGCAGGGGCCTAGCCTTCTTTTGCGCTCATACAGCATCTAGCATGATGTGGGCACTACCAGAAACAAATAATAATATGCAACTTCTTATCTGTCACAGTTAGTAATTTTCCTTCCAGCTATTAATTACTGCATGCTTATATTCACTCTGACCATTTTGCTTGTATGCTGCATCCCATTTCCCCCTCCCTACATCTCTCTTTTGTCTAGACCGTAAGCTCTTTGGGGCAGGGACTGTTTCTTCTTACATGTTCATACAGCACTTAGTGCAATGAGGCCCCAATCCTGACAGTAGCCTTAAGCTCCACTGTAATACAAATAACTATTAATAATAATCTGTTACTAATGAGGTAAGGTGGATCCTGACAGCGTGGGTTGAGTTGGAGAGGACCACGAGGGTGCGGCCTGATGTCACTTCTCCTTCCTGACTTTCTTCTGGTTACTCCACTCTCTGGCTCAGGTGTGTGTTGCAGTGAGAAGCATAGAGCAGACAACTGGCATAGGGGAAGGAAATCCAGCAGCCATCTGCAGGGCAAGCAGAATAGCTCTAACAGCTGTTGGAGGAGAATAATACACCACAAAAAACCATCAAACTCTGGCCTTGTGGCCATGCCATGACAAGAGCATAGCTCTCAAGTGTTGTGAAGCTCTGTGATTTTATGTAAATTGTTTTATGTAAAACTTCAATAAAAATGGTGGCATTAGTGCTTGTGAAAGGCATTGGTTTGACACCAGATTCCCCTTACAAGGTTCCCCCTAAAGCACAGGGCCGGCTCTAGGCATCAGCGCTCCAAGCATGTGCTTGGGGTGGCACTTTCCAAGGGGCGGCACTCCGGCTCCCTTTTTTTTTGTTTGTTTTTTTGCTTGGGGCGCAAAAAGTTGGGAGCCGGCCCTGAGTGGAGGTGAGCTGTGGCGGTGGGAAGCGCGGAGAGGGCCGCAGGAAGTAACCCAGGGGGGGCAGAAGAACCGCCTCCCTCCCCAGCTCACCTCTGCTCCACCTCCGCCTCCTCCCCCGAGCGCGCCGCTGCACCGCTTCTCCCCCCTCCCTCCCAGGCTTGCTGCACAAATCAGCTGTTTTGCGGCAAGCCTGGGAGGGAGGGGGAGAAGTGGAGCGGCAGCAGCGTGCTCAGGGGAGCAGGCGGCGTGGAGGTGAGCTGCAGCGGTGGGGGGTGTGGGGAGGGCCGCAGGAAGTAACCCGGGGGGGGAGGCAGTAACCACTTCCCGCCCCAGCTCACCTCTGCTCCACCTCCACCTCCTCCCTGAGCGCATCACTGCTCTGCTTCTCCCCCCTCCCTCCCAGGCAAGCCTGGGAGGGAGGGGTAGGAGGAGAAATGCGGCACGCCAGGGGGAGGAGGCGGGGCCGGGGATTTGGGGAAGGGGTTGGAATGGGGCAGGGAAGGGGCAGAGTTGGGGCGGGGCCGGAGGGTGTGTGAAATTTTTTTTGTTTGGGGCGGCAAAAAACTTGGAGCCGGCCCTGCTAAAGCAGCAGGAACAGGTTTGGGGAGGCAGGACTTTATTTCTTACATCACTCAGAAGATGGGGGGGACCTCAGAAGCAGCTTTGTGGAGAACCAAGGATAACCAAGTGATCACAGTTCATGGGCAGGATGGAGTCTGTGGGTTATTGGAGTGAACCTGGCAGAGTAACTGCACAATGACATTAGCCCCATTCCCCCCTATTCTGTTCTCCCACTAGATCATTTCCCACACAGAAACTCCTACTCCTCCCTTAGCTCATGTCCCCTCTTAGCTAACTTCCTATCTCCTGTCCCCAATGGTTTCTGCTCCCCATCATTCCTGCTCCCTCTCCACAGCTCCTGCTTCCTCTCCTTAGTTCCCCTCAGTAACCCATCTATTCCTCACAAATAGATCCAGCTGCTTTCCATAGCTCCTGTGCCTCCTCCATTAGCCCCTCACCTACCCTGACAGTTGGACACTGCTGCTTCTGCTGCTATCTCCTGCCTTCTGTGAGCCAGATGAAGGGCTAGACACAAGAGGCACAGGATGAGGGCTCATTACTAAATTCCTGTGTTGGCTTAGATTCTACATTTTCATTTTTAAAATTGATGGTTGCACAGAGAAGCTTGAACATGTGACCAGAATATAATCAACACAGTGATGTCTGACTGAATCTGCATAGAGGGAGGAGAAACTGCCAGGAAGCTGCCTGGCCTCACATCCATCATGAAAGCAGACCAAGTATGCTTTGGGAGTCAGTCTGATTAGGGACAGGCTTGGATGCCCCGCTAGACCTGTAGAACTGGCTTCTCCTTGGTGAGGTGTGAATATTCTGCTAGCTCTGCAGGATTGGCTCCCTTCAGTGAGGTGTGAGATTCTGTTTGAAATCCACTCCACTTTTGGCCTTTTGGCTCCATGGATAAATTTGGAGACAAATGCTGGTAATACCTCCAGTGACACCCATTCAATGCACCAAACAGACATGTCCCTCACATTAGGCTGAGCAGTCTTGTCCCTCTCTTTGTTTGGTGACGAAACAAGTTAAAAGCTTAGTATTTAAATTATCAATATTGAGCATCTGAGCTAACCCACCGAAGAGATGAAAGAGTCAGTTCACAACGCTCAGAAATATTGCTTTAGGCTATCTGTACACTAAGGTAGATGTCTGTGCCTAGGTTATACTTGTTCATATTTCCGTCATATTTGCTTCCTTGGGTTGTGATAAGGGAGAAAGAGAGAATGCACACACACTAGAGCTGGTTGGGAATTTTTAGACAATTTTTTGTTGTTGAAGAATTCCTGAAATGCTGGAACAGAAACTGTTTGCAAAACAGGGTCTGTTTCAACAAATTTCCCTACTCCAAAAAATGGAGACAGGAAAAAAAAAATCAAAATTGTCAAAATGTTTCATGAAATGAAAATTTCTTGTCTTACAGCTTCAAAATGTTCATTTTGAAATGTAAGCTAATTAGAGTTTTAAAGAGGTAAAAAAATGACCAAAATGTAACATTTTGACTTTAACTGAAAAAAAAAATCAAATTTTTGGTTCATAACATTTTTAAGATTTCAACTTTTCATCCTGATTCAAAATGGCAAAAAGTTTTGAACTCTTGAACATACACATGGAATGGGAATACCATTTATAGTTCTCCCTCTCTCTCGCATACCTCCCCCTACCCCGCCCATCCATGTACCTGGCTTTTTCCTCCTGCATGCTGGCAGGATGGGGGTATTTTTCCCTAACTATTCTAAAATTAGAGAATTAAAACAATTTTAAAAATAGGACTGATTGAAAAGCCACTGAAAATGAGCAATTAAAAATTCTACTTCTTTAATGTTTAAATTTTGTTTTTTTGGTGGTTTTTTTTAGAAATAGAAAAATGTCATACTAGTCTATGGCTGATCAACCCCCCCAACTCCCTCCAAAAGAGTCAATAAAAATTTGTCTGAAATTTTCAGGGGGTTGTAATCAAAATATTAATATTTGAAAAATTTAGTCCAACAATGTTAAAATAATTTAACCAGTAATGTTAATTCAGTCTCAATGAGGTTTATAATACTGCAGTTACTTCCTTAAATCAAATCACTGAGGCATTATTAGCTCTTTGGCCAGCAAGTACACTCTGGCCAAAATTACCTTGATATAACAGCAGGCCGCAAAGGACTGCTTAGCTTAAACCTGGACTGAGCCCTGCATTTTCTGAAACTGGGGATAGCAAGATCTTTGCTGAATCTCTAAGACTGAAGTGCAGGCATTTTAACTCCATGGCACCTTCTTGGATGGTGATTTAAGCAGCAGGTCTTAACAGCAGTTAAGAAAAGGAGCCTTGTACCATCTCCATTGCACTAGCAAGGATGAATGGGCAAAGAAAATTCTGTCTAAGCAATGTGACTTTGAGGGAGAAATCTGCTTTGAGGGGGAAATCTGCAAGAGTCCATCACTGGAGGAGTGGCAAGGAGAGCAGAAAATAGTGCCGTAACAGGACTAGTATATGCACAGTGAGGGGAGAACGGATTCAACATTGTAAGGAAATAATGAATTAAAAAAACAGACCTGGCCCAAAAGTCAGGTTGGTAGAGGTTGATCTGACTAACTTCTTGTCCTCCAAAGTTAGTTCTTTAGCAGTAGACTTGAAAAAGAATGTTGATTCTCTACTTATTTTCATTGTAGAACTTGAGAAGCTTTTTACTGATGGCAGCCCTGAAGTTGAGATTTTTTTATGTCCAAGCACTATGGTCATCGTCATGCCTAGGACGGTTGCCTCCGTGACGGGCGCCACCGTCTCTTCCGCTGCCTGCGTGACGGTTGCGTCCATGATGGGCAGCACCAATATATTCCTCAGCGTGTCTGGGACTGTCGCCTCCGTGGTGGGCGCCACCGTCTCCCTCATCTTGTCTGGAACGGTCGCCTCTGTGACAGGCGCCACCGTCTTCCCCGGTGTGTCTGTGAGGGTCGCCTCCATGATGGTAGCATCCGTGACGGGCGCCACCGTCTTCCCCGGCGTGTCTGGGATGGTCACCTTTATGACAGGCGCCACCGTCTCCCCCATCGTGTTTGGGACGGTCACCACTGTGACGGGCGCCACCGTCTCCCCTATCGTGTTTGGGATAGTCACCACTGTGACGGGCGCCACTGTCTCCCCCATCGTGTTTGGGAGGGTCACCACTGTGACAGGCGCCACCGTCTCCCCCATCTTGTCTGGAACGGTCGTCTCTGTGACAGGCGCCACCGTCTTCCCCGGTGTGTCTGTGAGGGTCGCCTCCGTGATGGTAGCCTCCGTGACGGGCGCCACTGTCTTCCCTGGTGTATCTGGGACGGTCACCTTTATGACGGGTGCCACCGTCTCCCCCACCGTGACGGGCGCCACCGTCTCCCCCATCGTGTTTGGGATGGTCACCACCATGACGAGCGCCACCATCTTCACCGTCACGTCTGGGACAGTCATCTCCTCCGGTGCCATCATGACTACTAAAACTTGTGGATACATAATATTAAAAGAAAAAAATTATTTATCACTGGTGGGGCTGGTAGCACTGCCTTTTATTAACTTTATCTGACACTTTCCTTATAAGACTCTGGTTTCAGCTGCTTATAACTTTGCCAAACTTTAATGATTCAGGCTGAGTTTTTTGGAAAGTTTCAGCTAAATTGGTTTACCCATTTAAACAACAATTTACCGCTGTGAAAAATATTCTTACATCCTTTTCTCCTAGATGGGCTAGCACCTCCATGCTTTGGTGCAAGGACTTGATATTTGGAATAGATTCACACTGGTTTTGGGGTTGTGCCTTTTGCCCTTCCTATGAAAATCTGCCTAAATCTGGCTGAGTTATTATTAAACCTCTGACTAGAACCCAGGATTTCCTTACGTCATCATTCCATTGCTGTCTAACAAATAGCTGTAAAAACGACTGGCAAAGTGCGTGTCTGATCCCATCTAGTGGCTGGTTCACACAGAAGATAACAACCTATTACTGCTACCAGTTATTCCATTAGTTCATATGTTAGAGTTCTATGCTGTGGCCCTAAAGGTTACAACCCTGCTAATGACAAATAGGAGAGTCAGTATTGTTCCACATGATAGTTTTGTTATTGTTGTTTGTTTGTTTGGGCTTTTAAGAGTATAGGAAACTACATACAAAAATCTATGTTAAAAGAATGTTAAAGGTGCAAAGTCAAGCTTGTAAAAGTTAGGAAATACCAGAAGTCAGGTTGCCTGTCTAACTTGAATTCATCTTCCTTGCGTGTAAGCAGCATGATACACACTGTAATCACACATTACTATTTCCACAAGACCCCTTGCCTCATTCAGTGTATGCACAAGGGGATTCCTCTTTATGAAGAACAGAAAAGGGATGAAAGAAGAGAGAAATTTACGTAAGTAGAAGGAAGGAAAAGTTAACCAGAGGGAAAACAAACATTGGACTACATTGAAATAGAGAGTCAGAGAGAGAACAAAAAACATAATGAGGGAAAAGAAGTAGAAAAAGAATGTCGTGGTAAGTTATCATATTTTGTTATTGAAATGGCAGTCAAATATAAAAGATATTGTATAGGAAGACAAGTAAAACAATGCATATATAATGTACATCAAATACAATGTTACCTATAGTGAGTAATGTGATGAGAAAGATTCACCTTGCATCACTGCATGAAAAATTAAATCAATCTATGTTTGAAATAGTTAAATGTCTACCTGGGGTGAAATCCTGCCCCTAGTAAAGTCAACAGGAGTTTTGTCATTGATGATCTTCAACTGTCGCCATGTATTTTACTTATAAACACGAAAAAAACTTATTTGGTTAAACTCTCTTATTTAAAAGAGAACTGGATAAATTCATGGAGGTTAAGTCCATTAATGACTATTAGCCATGATGGGTAAGGAATGGTGTCCCTAGCCTCTGTTTGTCAGAGGGTGGAGATGGATGGCAGGAGAGAGATCACTTGATCATTACCTGTTAGGTTCATGCCCTCTGGGGCACCTGGCATTGGCCACTGTCGGCAGACAGGATACTGGGCTAAATGGACCTTTGGTCTGACCCAGTATGGCCATTCTTATGTTCTTATGTAATGTCTTCATCCACCTTCTGCCACAACCAGCAGATCTGCATTGATATAGGCAGAAGCACAGGCTGGCCCCTTTTGAAGGCTAGAGCTGGAGCCCATCTGCCTTACTGTCTCCAAGAAGCATTGTGCCCCAGCACCGCTAGACCCAGCTATATGCTATGGTGCCAGCATGACTTAGGCACCTAAAGCGGCAGATCAGTGCCTAAATACCTTTGATCTGGACCTCTGGGCCTCAGATCCCCATCTCTAAACTGGGGAACTTTTTATCTTAGATACCATGGTAATAGGCAGCAGTATAAAAACTAAGTTCCTACCACGTAAAATCAATATCCATAACAAAGCCCCGATAGATTTCATGGAGTCATTGACACTTCTCCCTTTTGGGGGTCAAAACTGCTTGGGATGGAATTTTTTATTTTGATTGGTAGGGATTAAGAGTACATAAGGGGATTGGTGTTGTGAGCATTCTTATTCATAGATTCTAAGGCCAGAAGGGACAATTGTGATCATCTAGTCCAGGGGTTCTCAAACCGAGAGTCGGGACCCCTCAGGGGGTTGTGAGGTTATTACATGGGGGGGGGTCATAGCTGTCAGCCTCCACCGCAAACCCCGCTTTTATAAAGGTGTTAAATATATAAACAAGTGTTTTTAATTTATAAGGGGGGGTTGCACTCAGAGGCTTGCTATGTGAAAGGGGTCACCAGTACAATAGTTTGAGAATCACTGATCCAGTCTGATCTCCTGTGTAACACAGGCCTTAGAATTTCCCCCTTCCCCCCAAAAAATCCTTTTGAACTAAAACATAACTTTTTAAAAACATCCAGTCTTAATTTTAAAAATTGCCAGTGATGGAGAATCCTCCACAGCCTTTGCAAAATTGTTCCAATGGTTAATTACCCCCACTGCTAAAAATGTACACCTTATTCCAGTCTGAATTTTTCTAACTTCAGCTTCCGATCATTAGATCTTATTATACCTTTGTCTGCTAGATTGGAGATCCCATTATCAAATATTTGTTCCCTACATATGTTCTTATAGACTGTGATCAAGCACTTTCTTGGTGGAAAGACTTTTTCAAAGAGCGAGCATTTGCTGTATTTCCTAAAGACAGACACTGGAGTTACCTGATCTCCCTGGGTAATGGCACTTCCCTACCTCACAGGAATATTGTGAGAAAAAACACATAGAAGATTCTAAGGTGCTCAGATACTATGGTAATAAGTGTCATACAAACACCATAGATCGATAGCTTAAACATAGTGGGCTTTTTCCTTGCCTTCCTCCTACTTTTGTTGTTGTTTAGGAGTGGGCATGTCCTCTGTGACTCTGTTATAGTATGTTTAGTGGCATCCATCCTGAGTCTACGGATTTTAGTTTAGTTTTAGACTTTAGAGTTTTTTTAATTAGTTTCCCCACTGTTTTTTTAAAATCCTCCTTTCTAGACTTTGATGTTACAGTGCTAGTTTTTGGTAGGATTCTTCCCCCGGAGGATATCAAACTGTTCCACTGGCTTCAGTTGTCATTTAGTTTTTGTTGTGCTGTTTTGTTTTAACATGTATTTTCTGAAACAAAACCCAGACTGAACCCAGGTCTCCCCATCTGCAATTTAATTGCCTTTGCAGCTTTTGGAAGAAGCATGTTTCCTGTGGAAATCCATTCCAATGAATTGAACAACCAAATGCTCAAGAAACTTGCAGAAGCACTGCACAGATTTATTTACAGACAGTCACACGTCTGAGGGAACCAGAAAGAGTGGAAGGGAGAGAGAATATAGTGCCCTTGTTAAAACAAATTAATTAGTTTAATATAGGATGTGGGTGAAATTCCTCTCTGGGCAAAGAGCCAGCAACACAAGGCCTCAAATTAGGGCATATGTAGGACTTCAATAGCGCATAGGTCTCATGCTGGCCCTTTGCACAAGGTGGTGCTCATTCTGTATGAGGAGAGAACAGAAAGCAATGAGCATTCCCCTTACTAAAAATATGCCATTCTTAGACACTATCCCCACTCCAAAAATTTGATGATCTATGTCTGTATATGTACAGAATCTATCATAGCAAAGACCAAGCCTGATAGGCATCTCTGTGAGCTAGTATAATATAAATATTAAATAAGAAGAACATTCAGACAACAGACTGGTACATCAGTTAGCTGTAAAGGTGTTAAGTTATTGGTGTCTGCATTTAATAATTAAAGTTACAGCACTCTTCAGATAAATAGTGGATGTTCTCTAAGTCTGGGCTACTCTTTCAGAGTGAATTTCACCCCAGTGCAGAGGGCCAGCAAAAGGCCAACACCCCACTTAAGTGCCACCTAAAGCATATTTAGAAGATCAAAGTGGTGCATAGGCAGTGTGCTAACCTTCGGGCCCTCTTGGTGCAAATTCAACAAGAGAACAGTGCTTTGTTTACTCTGGAAACTTTACCTTAAAACCAAATGTCTAGAAATGGTAGATTCTCGTAAGAATTGCCATACTGAGTCAGACCAATGGTCCATCTAGCCCCGTATCCTGCCTATGACAGTGGCCAGTAC
Organism: Trachemys scripta elegans; assembly: GCF_013100865.1. Taxonomy (NCBI): domain Eukaryota; kingdom Metazoa; phylum Chordata; order Testudines; family Emydidae; genus Trachemys; species Trachemys scripta. Next base: position 52,785,484 of record NC_048302.1, read on the forward strand.
CAGAGCTGCAGGGAGAGTATACAGAACAGGGCAGTTGAATGATAACCCCCGTCTCCTCCCGTCTTCTGGCAGTCAGAGATTTAAGTTCTTCCCAAGCTTGGGGTTGCATCCTTGACCATCTTGACCTATAGCCATTGATGGATCTATTTCCATGAACTTATCTAGTTCTTTTTTGAAGCTAGTTATACTTTTAGCCATCTCAACAACATATGGTAATGGGTTCCTCGGTTAACTGTGTGTTATGTGAAAAAGTACTTCCTCTTGTTTGTATTAAACCTGCTTCTTATGAATTTCATCAGGTGACCCCTGGCTTTTGTATTGTGGGAAAGGGTAAATGACACTTCTCTCTTCATTTTTTCCACACCATTAATGATTTTATAGACCTCTGCCATATCCCGCCTTAGTCGTCTCTTTTCTAAGCTGAATGGCCCTAATTTTTTTAGTTTTGCCTCAAATGGAAGCCATTGCATACTCTCAATCATCTTTGTTGCCCTTTTCTGAACCTTTCCCAGTTCTTCTATGTCCTTTTTGAGATGGGGTGCCTAGAACTGCACACAGTATTCAAGGTGTGGATGCACAATGGATTTATATAGCGGTGTTATATTTTCTGTCTTATTTTCTATCCCTTTCCTTTAAATGAAGACTAGATCCCTTTCTAAAAGTTATGCTATATATCCAAGAGAAGTTATGATTACTAGGTGAGGTTCTAGTCTTTAACTCGACCTGTTAACGTGTAAAAACAGTGAAAACTTGTGTCTTCCCTAGAATTTTATCTCTCAAGTTAGTTAGCTCAAGTTAAGAACACATCTTTTTTCCTAATGAAAGCACAGCCTTAATGCTTCCCCTGATAGTAAGCAAGCAGAGTGGAAGAGAAGGAGATGAGCCTGATGGGAATAGTGAAGAAGGGTGAGGAATGCTGTGGGGGCTGAAAAGCAGGTTGCAGGGGCCAGAGGTGGGAAGAAGCAGAGGGGCAGGTGGTCAGGAGCTGATGAGGGTAGACAGGAGCAGAGGGAAGGGATCTGGAATGGCATATATGCACCGAGAGGTAGTGGGTCAGGACCAGGGAGGGTCAGATAGGAGCAGAGAGGAGAAGGGAGAAGGAGTTGGGAGGGGAGCAGATGATGAATCAGAGCTGTATAGTGAATGAAGCTGTTGTCTGTAAGACCCTGGCCTCTTGTTGCAGAATTGGGAAGGCGAATGAAGCAGGAGATTACCAGAAGAGAAAAGATGGTCTCATAGCCAAAGAAGCTAAATACCACCCTAGAGAATTGGATTCTATCCCCGTCTTCCTATGTGATGCTGGAGAAGTCATTTAAACTAATTTTTTCACAGGTGGTCACTAATAGTGTGTTCCTCATTTTCTGGGTGCCCAATGTGATTCAGGGGGTCTGATTTGCAGAAGTGCTGAGCACTTATGACTACAGCTGAAGTCAATGGGAGCTGTGCTTAGAACGTATAAAGTGCTATATAATGCTAAGTACTTTGAAAAATCAAGGCCTAGGTATCTCAAGCTGGGGACCCAAAATTAGTGGGTACTTGACAATTTTGGCCTTAATCACTCAGTTCCCCATGTGTAAAACAGGGGTATTAATCTCACAGGGGTGTTGTGAAAATAAATTCACACTGATACTATAATGATGAGTACCACAGAAAAGTCCCTATGGAAATTCATTTTGTGCTCAGTGCAGGCTCTGAATGGAGTGCATTTAAATAATGGCCACACATTCAATGAAGACGATGAAAAGAAATATTGAGTAACTTCTCATTCACTGAATGAGGTAGGGGGAAAAGGGTATGTTATCATGTAATTAAATTAAATTAAGGTTGCGCAGGTAACCTGAACTCTGGTATTTCCTAATTTTTGAGTGCTTGACATTATAATTTTAATGCTCCTTTAATATAGTTTTTTGGATGTAATTTAAAATATATTGATGTATATCACATATTGGCATAGCATTGAGTTTAAATATTGGGGAGAGCTTTGTTACATTTTAGCATGCTTCAGTCATGGCAATATCTCTGAATTATATGTGCAGTGCATTATTACAAACTAATGGAAAATTAAGCAATAAGACAAAACAGTGTCTGGTATCTAGCCATCATTGTGATGATATCACAACTTGATACTGCAAGTTATCTTAGTTCACTTCCACTTTTTGTACAGAATAAATTACATCTTTTTCCACTTTTATTGTAAACATTGCAAACATTGGAGCTATTGACAAGTATTGCCATGTTTGGGGAAATTCCAGGACCACAATCAGATTCCTGTTTTGGTGCATGTCACTTCTAAAGCTAAGTAAGTACTCAAAATATTTCTCACAAATTAATAATAGTTTACATTCATCTAGTACTTTTCATGTGGTGAGTTTCTTAAATACTGTAGTCATAGGTGCTATAGAAACCTCTGAGACAGGTACAGTAGATTAGCTAGAACTCAAAGACTTTAAAAAAGTTGGGCAAATATCATTACTTCATTTTATGATGGTGTAATTAATGGAGAAGGTCTATGTGCTTATCATTGTAGTAGTTGAGGGATTGATTTTTCTCTTATTTACACAAGTTTAAATCTCCATTGGAGTCAGTGGAGATAAACTGGTATAAGGAAGTTGATAATCAGGCCCAGACAGAAAGTTTAAATGACTTGTCCAGGGCAACAAAGTCATTCAGTGACAGAAGTTCAGAACAGAACTCTGCCAGTCAGTTACAGAATGAAATAACAAATATACATTTTTAAATAAAATCTTAGGTACATTTAGGTTTACTTCTCAATATTCTGACATCAAAATTACTACTAGAGTGTAGCCAAGGTGCTATTTCCATTAATAAGGCTAGGTAACATACTTTTCACCTCTACTGGGGAAAATGTGCAAGAAAACAACATGAAAGTGATTTCTAGAAGGAAAAATTCCCATTGGACAATACATTAGAGTCTTTTTGTGGTGCTGGTTTTTTTTCATGAATCTTGTTAATTTCTCCATTTTAGTGTCACCCTCCCAAACCAGAAGCATTGACTCCAACATGGGAATCTGACTGACGGCAGTGATTCCAACTAATGCACTCAACTTCTGAGATAAAGTGACTGATGAAATATGCATGTGCCACAGAAGACAGCTTAGTTTATTTCTCACCCATTTGTTGGAATAGAGAAAAATTATTTTAGTATATGTACAATATAATTAGGAAACATTGGTTAATGTACAATACCCCTTTCCCCAAATCTTTCTACACTTTCAAACATATGAGTACATTCAGAACTGTTCTCCTTTGTCAATAAGTACTGTATAACTTTTTTCATGACAAACAAAAAGCCTCAAATCCGTTAATATGACTTTTTAATGGATACCAGTGTGATGGAAGGGAAGGAACTTTGTAAATTGCTGCAACATTATGTGGATGCATCTTAAAAATATTTAAGTCGTGATATTAAAAACAAAACAAACCATGCTTTATGGCAGTGAGTGAAGTCCCACACATGAATTATACATTCTGAAATGGCTTATGGGGCTAGGTTGTTGCAGCAAAGTTTCTTGGATAGACAATTAAGTAAAAAAAATAGCATCCTCTAGTGTACATGCTAATCAACTCCTATTGCCTTGCCTGAGATGTCTTCCCATTTAGAAAGTTCTTCCTGAGCTATTTCAGGATCCTCAGATATCACACTTATAACTCACAGAGTTAATCAAAAGGTGACCACAGTGGTGTGTCTATGAGATTGCAATAAGGGAAGGCAAGGACTCTACCTCCCTAGTTGAGATACCAGATAACAGTTGTGGATCTCCAGATTCAGAATATGCTACACCCATTTGCAGTCTGTTTATGTTGTTCAGTAGTTAGAGCAAAATATTGTCCTGTCACTGCTGCAAAGGAGGGTAAGAGTGCTGGCACACACATCTTGTTTCACAAGTATCCTGCTAGCCAGAACACAATTCCATGAGGTAGTCCTGAAGGAGGTGTAATTGGGTGCACCTGCCTACTCCTTTGAAAAGGAACAGCATGAACTCTCAGCTAGCACGTGCTTGAGTGCAGTATGTGCACTAAAAAGAAGATCATATTCCCATGTGCTAGTCTGGTGCATCAGACGGACACCCTCCCCTCCTAGCACCTTTCAGAGGGCTAAGTAGAGTTCCTGCAATACTACTGCATTTGAGGTGAGGGACGAGGTGGAAAGTAAGCTCCCTTTCCACCTCATATGCACCGACACAGCAGATGGAAGGATCTTGCCCTATCAAATAAGGAGGCAAAAACTTGATTAAAATTCAGGGGATAAAGGCTACTTAATGTTCAGTTGCACCAAATACAATCACGTTTCGAGCATTGCATTTAAAAATCTTTCATTAGACATGGCTTAGGGCAGGGCCACTGCCTCCCTGCTCCCCACACCAAATACTCCTTGCAAACTCCCAAAATAGCAAGTCCTAATAACACCAGTAGTAAGGATGTTGGAAAACTCATGAAAGCTCACAAAGGGAGAGACCATGGTTTTTCACTGCAAGAGACTACAACTCCCATTACTGTGATCAACAGCACTTTGGGATTTACAATTTAGTGGGGGGGACAAAGCTCTTGGAACATGAAGACAAGTGCTTCATATCTAAATGACGTGCACTTACTTATATATGCAGCAATAGTTCTAGTAATACAATATATTAATACATAGCAGTTAAGCATCAGTATGTTATTGATATTTAACTCATATGTAATAGGGATCTAGGTATGTCTACATAAAATCAGGAGACAAGTTGAAGCAAAAGCGATTTGTAACTGACAAGAAAAGAAGTAAAAAGAACAAAAATGTTCACTCACCTGACAATAATAGAATACAAGGAAGTATAGTTTTGCACATCTTCATTTCTAACCACAGAGAAAAACACCCAGAAAACAAACCAAAACTCCTCGCGTTGTTCCCTCCAACCAGCAAGCTATGTGTGATTCTATACCCACAGGCAACAGACTAAACTCGCTATCTCTCTGCCCCTGTGGCTTCCTGAGGTTCTAATCAGCCAATAAGAAGCAGCCCAAGTAATAAATTATCTGCTGAAAATGGCTAACACATCATGCAGGATATGAAACTTTCAGAAGTCAATTTCATACACTGAATTTCAAAGTGAACTGTGCAGAGCGTATGAGAGTTATAAAACTACCAACTGAATGGCAAAATCACATGTAAAAACAGGTTCTGAGCCGTGTAGTCATTTAGTAATGCTTAAATTATAAGGACCATATAATGATATTTAACACTTACCGAGTGATGTTCATCTATAGATCTCAAAGCACTTTATAATTATGGATATGTCTCATTAGCCTCATTTTGAGGATGGGAAAACTGGGGCCCAAGGAGGTAAAATGTTCTGAAGATCATACAACAAGACAATTGCAGTCCCTTGTGCTAGTCACTGGACCACAGTCCCTTCCAAAATATTCTGCATTTCATGAAAATAATTAATAGGTTCTTTTTTTAACTCTGTTATGATCTTGGTCTTCACAACGTCCTCTGGCAAGGAGTTCCACAGGTTGCATTTTGTGAAGAAATACTTCCTTTTATTTGTTTTAAACCTGCTGCCTATTAATTTCATTTGGTGACCCTTAGTTCTTGTGATATGAGAAGTAGTAAACACTTCCTTATCTACTTTCGCTACACAAGTCATAATTTTATAGACCTCAATCATATCTCCCCTTAGCTGTCTTTTTTCTAAGCTGAAAAGTCCCAGACTTATTAATCTCTCCTCATACAGAAGCCGTTCTATACCTCTAATAATTTTTGTTGCCATTTTCTGAACCTTTTCCAATTCCAATATATCTTTTTTGAGATGGGGCGACCACATCTGCACATAGCAATCAAGATGTGGGCATACCATGGATTTATATAGAGGCAACATGATATTTTTTGTCCTATTATCTATCCCTTTCTTAATTATTCCCAACATTCTGTTCTCTTTTTTGACTGCCGCTGCACATTGAGTGGATATTTTCAGAGAACTATCCACAATGACTCCAAGATCTCTTGGGGGAAAGGGTACAAAAAAGTATTCAGAGCCATTAGGAACAACTACCAGTAAAAATGTGTGATGTAGGATTAGATGTTCCAAGAAATGTTTCTTCACGTCATTTCTGAAAATTGCACGTGAACTGTGCTGGAGACTCTTACTTGTGAGCTCCTGTTTTGGACTGATAAAGTGAGAGTGGATGAAACCAAACAGCAACAAAATGCAGAACAGAAAAGCAACTGTGTCTCAGTGATTATTTGGCGTCTCATAAAATGCTACCTCTACAGTATGTGATACTATTTAAGGGCCTCATCCTTCAAGTAATCATTACCACTTGCTAATTGGCAAAGTCCAGCCGAAGTCAGAACACGAACTAGGAGTCTCCTCTCACCAAGATTACTTTGCAGGATCTCATTCTTTACATGTACATTTTCATAAGAGATTCATGTATCAGAGTTACATGGAAAATCAGTGCAAAAATGCTAATGTTCATTAAATTTCTTACACATAAAACTTTCAAATATGTAAACTTCTATTGAGCAGTTACAAATCCTTATGTAAATAACTGGTCACAAGTGCAAGATGAATTAGAGGGTGTGTCTGACCTTGTATTCCTGGCATACTTAGGCCCCTATCCAGTAAAGCACTTGAGCATGTGCTTAACTTTAAGCACATAAGCAGTCCCATTGTAATCAACATGGCTAATTATGGGTCAGACTGCAAGCCCCTTATTCCTATTCATAAGAAGTTAGCCACACAAGTAGCATCCATTGTCTTCCCTGGGACTATTCATGAGAGTAAATGTTCACCGGTGCGACTAACAGGGTCACAAATTGATCTGTGTGCCCAAAATTAAGCACATGCTTAAGTGATTTGTAGGATTTAGGGCCTTAGAGCTCCCGCTGATGTCATTGGGCATTTGTGATGGGCAGGGGATTCAGCAGGAGGAGGCTTGGTTTATAATAACCATAAAACTGGAAGCAAAACACATGACTGAAATGTGCACTTCATCCTGACACCCGTGTTGTCCCATGTAAAGAACACGTGACCCCCGTACATGAGTGTATTGACTAAGCTAAAAGCAGGCACTGATCCTGAAAAGGAATCTGTGTGGAAGGACCCCTGTGTTCCTATGAATCTCTTTGTAGAAATGCGATAAATGAGGAGTTCAATAATGCATAAATCCACCTCATGTCTTTATTCCTATTCTTTCCTCACTAAGGAACCATGTCACTAAATAGTGGAAAGTGTCACCTTTGTCTGCATTGTTCCAGTGTGTAACTCTGGTTAACGAACAAACCTAGGTAAAACGAATCTGGGCAGGTCTGTGAATCCCAGCAGGCATTGTGATTCCAGTACTATCACATGATCAGAACTTTTCAATGGAGAACAAGCTTCTCTAGCATCCAAAATAACTATTGGTGCTCAACTGCTCTTTTTGTGTTGAGGTCATGTCTTTCAGGTCAGAACACCAGCTCTGCAGTGAGACATCCTGGCACATGTGTCTGTATTTTTTTAAATAAAACAGAGGACATTAGATAGTCATAACTCAACTACCTGCCTTCAGAGTCCTTGCATCTAGAGCATTATAAGTAATTATCTGCTTTTAAATAATAGTGGCAGATTTTTCAGACTAAGGAACCTAACGCTGGGAACAAAGTTTGAAAATTTCAGCCACAGTTTAGTATATTGAGGTTAAATTTTTAAGTGCTAACATAACATGAGACACAGATCTATTTAGTATTTTTAAAATACCATCACTGAAATTTTCTGTTTAGACATAAGACAACAGCTAAAATATGAATGTACAAATAACTAAGTACATAAATTAGAAACCACTTTCATTTTAGTTTATATTTTGTTTATGCTTGATTCTAGATAACTACTGTGAAGCCAGTACACAAGACCACTCTTTTTAGGTAACCTCCTGTCTTAAGAGGCAGCTCCAAAACATCTGCAGATATAATGGGATAGGTTCTGCTCAGGTTTTATTAGAAGACTGCCACAAGCTATTTTTGTTTCCCGAGTGGTCACTTAAAAAGGTTTTACTACAATTAAAATAAATGGCAATCAAATCATCCAGAAAATTTCCAGTATGCACTAAATCTATAGTTAATTAGTCTCCAACAGGTTAGTGTTTTTAAACTTTATTACAGCTTAACAATTTCCCTATTGTGAACTTAGAAAACATCCAAATATAAATGAAGAGAGAAAACATAGGAATAAAATATGTATCCAAACACAGGGGAATACAGAAAAAGTGCAGAAAGACACAAAGAAGTAGGCTGTTCACTGAAGTTTAAATATAATAGAATCTCCAGTTGTAATGCTATGAAAGCCCTGGTATCCACAAAGATCAAAACTGTTTGTTGAGATAGTCTCTAGTGTAAGATGTTCATGCCCACTGTTCCATAACAAAAATCTCTCCCAGCAATTGGACAACATGGCCATGAGCAGACATTAATGGCCATATGCTCCCTGTTTTGAGCCAGATTCCTTGGTGAGTCTGATGGCCTGTATGAAATGAAACACTGATCCATATCACTGCATGGACTTTTTTGAGTCATTGCTTGTCACATCATCCCTTCAGGAACATTTGGGGGCAGAATGGAATGCTCAGCAGGGGCATAGGCATCTCTTCTTGCAGAGGCTGAGGATCCATGAGGGAAAATAAAACCAGTTTTTGTGGATCTCAGCATGTGTTTCCCCTAAAATACCCCTACCACACAGACAGAACAGCAGTCTACCCTGGCACGCTGCCACTGTTTTTTCTTTCACCTGCTACCCACCATATGTTCTGGATAGTTTGTCAAGCTATGGTGTTATCTCTGCTCCGAGCTGCCCAAGAAAAAAACCCCCCTAGAGACTGTCTTATGAGTACACCCGCTATCCACTTAGCTAGCACCTAGCTCCACGGTGCTCAGATTCCATGTAGGAGCCACAGAGGGGTGGGGCTGGTGCTTATGCCATGGGATGCTACTGTATAAACCTTCCTCCACATGTGCAGGGCCCTTCTGCATCTCCTTTCTTCCAAAGTGGTTTTTATTTTGTTTTGTTTACTCATAATTTTCATCCACTTTGGCACAATATATTTAAAAAGGAATAGAACACTGCTGCATTTCTAGCACTCCTGTTTCAAGGAACACATACCCACATACACCTCTACCTCGATATAACGCTGTCCTTGGGAGCCAAAAAATCTTACCGCGTTATAGGTGAAATCGCGTAATATTGAACTTGCTTTGATCCACCGGAGTGCGCAGCCCCAACCCCCGGAGCACTGCTTTACCGTGTTATATCTGAATTCGTGTTATATCGGGTTGCGTTATATCGAGGTAGAGGTGTACATTATCTCATAGTGCAAAGTACCATAGACTCACATTGCAATGAGCAACACACACAATACCTGAGAGTCATTGGCCAGCAGTCTTCCTTCACGTTTGGCAGACTTCACACAGCTGTGAGAAACACACCATCCCACATCCCACAGTCAGCCACATTGAGTGCCCCCTTTGGGCATCTCCAGCCATTGGCTCCAGCCCCTACAACACTTGCTTTGGCAATCTTCCTCCGCTCCTTCAACCCACATGTCCCACAAACTGAAGTTTTCTTTGTTTGATCATCTTGATCATAGAATCATAGAATATCAGGGTTGGAAGGGACCTCGGGAGGTCATCTAGTCCAACCCCCTGCTCAAAGCAGGACCAATTCCCAACTAAATCATCCCAGCCAAGGCTTTGTCAAGCCTGACCTTAAAAACCTCTAAGGAAGGAGATTCCACCACCTCTCTAGGTAACCCATTCCAGTGCTTCACCACCCTCCTAGTGAAAAAGTTTCTCCTAATATCCAACCTAAACCTCCCCCCACTGCAACTTGAGAACATTACTCCATGGTCTGTCATCTGATACCACTGAGAATAGTCTAGATCCATCCTCTTTGGAACCCCCTTTCAGGTAGTTGAAAGCAACTATCAAATCCCCCCTCATTCTTCTCTTCTGCAGACTAAACAATCCCAGTTCCCTCAGCCTCTCCTTATAAGTCATGTGCTCCAGCCCCCTAATCATTTTTGTTGCCCTCCGCTGGACACTTTCCAATTTTTCCACATCCTTCTTGTAGTGTGGGGCCCAAAACTGGACACAGTACTCCAGATGAGGCCTTACTAATGTCGAATAGAGGGGAATGATCACGTCCCTCGATCTGCTGGCAATGCCCCTACTTATACAGCTCAAAATGCCATTAGCCTTCTTGGCAACAAGGGCACACTGTCAACTCATATCCAGCTTCTCGTCCACTGTAACCCCTAGGTCCTTTTCTGCAGAACTGCTGCCTAGCCATTCAGTCCCAAGTCTGTAGCAGTGCATGGGATTCTTCCGTCCTAAATGCAGGACTCTGCACTTGTCCTTGTTGAACCTCATCAGGTTTCTTTTGGCCCAATCCTCCAATTTGTCTAGGTCCCTCTGTATCCTATCCCTACCCTCCAGCGTATTTACCACTCCTCCCAGTTTAGTGTCATCTGCAAACTTGCTGAGAGTGTATTCCACGCCATCCTCCAGATCATTAATGAAGATATTGAACAAAACCGGCCCCAGGACCAACCCTTGGGGCACTGTGCTTGATACCAGCTGCCAACTAGACATGGAGCCATTGATCACTACCCGTTGAGTCTGACGATCTAGCCAGCTTTCTATCCACCTTATAGTCCATTCATCCAGCTCATACTTCTTTAACTTGCTGGCAAGAATACTGTGGGAGACTGTATCAAAAGCTTTGCTTAAGTCAAAGAATAACACATTCACTGCTTTCCCCTCATCCACATACGCAGTTATCTCCTCATAGAAGGCAATTAGGTTAGTCAGGCATGACACTCTTGGTGAATCCATGCTGACTGTTCCTGATCACTTTCTTCTTCTCTAAGTGCTTCAGAATTGATTCCTTGAGGACCCGCTCCATGATTTTTCCAGGGACTGAGATGAGGCTGACTGGCCTGTAGTTCCCTGGATCCTCCTTCTTCCTTTTTTAAAAGATGGGCACTACATTAGCCTTTTTCCAGTCATCCAGGACCTCCCCCGATCCCCCATGAGTTTTCAAAGATAATGGCCAATGGCTTTGCAATCACATCCACCAACTCCTTTAGCACCCTCGGATGTTGCGCATCTGGCCCCATGGATTTGTGCTCGTCCAGCTTTTCTAAATAATTCTGAACCACTTCTTTCTCCACAGAGGGCTGGTCTCCTCCTCACCATGCTGTGCTGCCCAGTGCAGCAGTCTGGGAGCTGACCTTGTTCGTGAAGACAGAGGCAAAAAAACATTGAGTACATTAGCTTTTTCCACATCCTCGGTCACTAGGTTGCCTCCCTCATTCAGTAAGGGGCCCACACTTTCCTTGACTTTCTTCTTGTTGCTAACATACCTGAAGAAACCCTTCTTGTTACTCTTAACATCTCTTGCTAGCTGCAACTCCAAGTGCAATTTGGCCTTCCTGATTTCACTCCTGCATGCCTGAGTAATATTTTTATACTCCTCCCTGGTCATTTGTCCAATCTTCCACTTCTTGAAAGCTTCTTTTTTGTGTTTAAGATCAGCAAGGATTTCGCTGTTAAGCCAAGCTGTTCGCCTCCCATATTTACCATTCTTTCTACACATCGGGATGGTTTGTTCCTGCAACCTCAATAAGGATTCTTTAAAATACAGCCAGCTCTCCTGGACTCCTTTGCCCTTCATGTTATTCTCCCAGGGGATCCCGCCCATCAGTTCCTCGAGGGAGTCAAAGTCAGGTGTCACTCCAATTATGCTGTAAATCTCTTCATTTGTCCTGCAGGAGATATAGCTAACATGCATTGCCTGCAGCATTTCAATTCAAAGGCAGAAAGCCTCTTAATGTCCTGTTTGCTTATCATCCATGTCTCCCATGCATACAGCAAGAGGCTAACAACAAAAGACAGCAGCAATTTCATTTTACACTACATGGTAATACCTTTGTTTCTCCAGATGCGGCTGAATGTCATGAAAGCAGCAGTCGCAAGTCCAATTCTATGTTGGATCTCTAACTGATGTTGAGAGTCCCTTGCAGTGATACTAGTCACATATTTGAAGTGTACAATGCACACCAATGCCGCCTGAGATTTGGGTAGGGATATCTTTGCCTTTTCAACACGCTTAGGCATTGGCTTTGACTTTTCATGTGATATCTTTAGACCCAACTCCTTTGCTTTCACCACTACTCTTTTGAGGAATATTTTTCAAAGAGCCACCTGAGAAAAAATATTTTGGACTGAAGGGCTGAATCTTTGATATCAAATAAAATCTAACCTAAATGACATAGAACTGCACTCGTTTTGCTTTGCTTTTATGTTACAGGGATGGGGTTTCCCTTATTGTGGGATTTTGCACAGAATTATTCTAGGCTTCCTACTTTAATAATGACCATAGTGGCAGATCCTAGTGTAATATGATGTTCTCTGTCAGATAAAGGGCACGCATTGTTATGTGGATAGCTGTCCACTGGGAATTTGACTGAGAGTATAGTCCACCAGACTGTAACATCCGTACTGGACATTGAGGTGGGCTGGATTTGCCTATCTCACTTCCAATTTCCTCAGCCCTCCCATCTAAGACACTGTAAACAGTCCAGAAGTAAATGCAAATTGCCTAGATCAGTAACTTTTAGATCACCTGACCTAAACTTAGTTTCGATTCAGAAGTAATTTTGGCCACAAGCCCAGATCCAGAGCCTGGGAACTGGTCAGCAAAGGCCCTGCTCTCCAGTAGTGTAAACCTGTGTCTATTGAAATCAATAGAAATTTTGCTATGGACTTCAGTGATATCACTATTTCATCCTAGGAGTCCATCCCTGAAGCCTGAGCTGCCAGTGTAAGCCAGTCAAAGAAAAACACAAGGAGCCTAGGCCCTAGGACTCAGTCCCTGCTGTGTGGTTTGTTCCCAGTCCCTACAAGTAGACTTCTTTGCTCCTAAAACTTCAGAGGTCTCATGTTGCCAGTACTAAAACATTTTTGGAATTGTTAAACATTATAGATGACAATTTCCTAACTCAAAAAAGTGTTGCAGCCAACACAGAGGAATTCTTTATTAGATCCTGTACTAACAGATAGAGAGGAACTGATCACTGAACTAAAAAATAATGGTAGCTTAGGTACAAATTATCTTGATCACATTTATAACGTGCAAGCAGAATAAAGTTCAGACCAGTAATACATATACCTGGTACTTTAATAGAACCAATTTCACAAAGCTGAAAACAATTATGAGCCAATCAGCTGGGAGAAAGAATTTAATCAGAAAAATGTGAATGATAATAGGTAATAATTGAAGAACACCTTATTAGATGCCCCAAAAGTCACAATCGAGGAAGAAGGCCACATTGGTTAAGGGGTGACTTGATTACAGTCTGTAAGTATCTACATGAGGAATAGCTAATAATGGGCTCTTCAATCTAGCAGAGAAAGGTATAACATGTTCCAATGGATGGAAGTTGAAGCTGGACAAATTCAGACTGGAAATAAGGAGTAAATTTTTTAACAGTGAGAGTTATTAACCACTGCAACAATTTGCCAAAGGTCCTGGTGGAGTTTCTATCACTCAAAACTTTTAAATCAAGTTTGGAACTTCTTCCAAAAGATCTGCTCTAGGAATTGTTTGGGGGAAGTTCTATAGCCTGCATTATGCAGGAGGTCTGACTAGGTGATCACAATAATCTCTTCTGGCCGTGGAATCTATGAATATATAAAATAATCTTGTTTGGGGAGAGTGGGGAGATGTGGTGCCACCAGAGTACCTTAGGTTGTGGGATCTGATATACTGATGAATGTTCAATGGTTGCTCTATGGACAATAGGATGTTATAAAGCACACACCAAATAGTTGAGTCCTCCTCCTCTCTAACTCTAAAGAAATATCTTCAGAAACTGGACCATAGTGAAGGGAAACCTGTACAATAAGTAATTGAATTTGTTTTTATTTAAAATTAATTTACTATTAATGAAACATGAGAGATTAATACTAGAACTCCTTTGCTTAGCAACAAAATCCTGAAAATACATGTGTCTATTTAACCTCAGAGCAGGTAGGTATCCCCATGGTGCTCCAAAAACCTGCCTCAAAGGTGACCTCTTGAAGGGACACTTCCAGCCCCCTTTAGCAAAATTTGTGGTTGCATTTTATGATAACTGAAGAATGATTGCCTGGCTCTGTAACAAAATGAGATTGTTCAGACAGATTTGGGAGCCCCTTTTGGACAGCATACAAAGGAAAAAACACACATACATTGCTGCACCTACATTACTGTTGTGATTTGGAGTTGGAGAATGACCTCTAGTGGCAGATCGGTACTGAGACATTTATTACTGAGAAAACTGTCAACCATTCAACTTTGAAACTGTACTGTATGTAGCTATGTAATTGCAAGGCAGATTTCTATGTACCACATCTTTAAGAGTAAAGTGAGCCCCTCACTCCCATCCTTGTCTACTGCCTTTGCACTAGAATAATCCCTGTGGGTCAGGTTATGATGACTGTTATTACACATTGAGTCATACAAACTGTGCTCTTTTGCACTCTTTACACGGGTTTTTTTCCCCCATAGTTGACTACAAAATTTCATGCATATCTACACTGAGTTTCCTCAGAATCATTCCGATAGAAGAGCAGGGTTTGCCCCCCTGTGAAACTAGCAGTGGGATTTGGCTCCAGAAATAAACAGATCTTGGGACACCCACAAAAGTAACTACAGAGAAGCTGAGGCTTTCTGCACTGTTCCCTAAGCTTCCCTCTTCCCTTTGTGTGGGAGGGTGGCAACTTTTTGGCCCAAGAGCCACACCGGGGTTGCAAAACTGTATGGAGGACCGGGTAGGGAAGGCTGTGCCTGGCCCCCAGCCCCTATCTGCCCCCTCCCACTTTCCACCCCCTGACCTCCCCCCCCCGAACCCCCTCTCCCTCCCCCCCCCCCCTGCTCCTTGTCCCCTAACCGCCCCCTGGGACCTCCCCCATCCAAACCCCCTGCTCCCAGTCCCCTGATTGCCCTTACCCTGATCCACACCCCTGCCCCTGACAGGCCCCCCGTGACCCCATGCCTATCCAACCCCCCTGTTCTCCGTCCTTTGACCCCTATCCACACCTCTGCCCCCTGACAGCCCCCCCAGGACTCCCATACTTATCCAACCTCCCCTGTTCCCCATCCCTGACCGCCCCCCCAGAACCTCCACCCCATCCAACCGCCCCCTACTCCCTGTCCCCTGATTGCTCCCTGGAGCCCTCCGTCCCTTATCCGACCCCCTGGTCCTCTTACCATTCTGCTCAGAACAGCATGTTTGGCAGCCTTGCCGCCCTGTGAGAGCTACATACGCTGCCTCTCTGCTCGGCAGGAGCCCGCAGCTCTGCCGTCCAGAGTGCTGCCCGCGTGGCTGTGGGAGACAGGGACAGCAGGGGAGGGGCTGGGCACTTGCCTCCCTGGCCGGGAGCTCAAAGCCATAGTTTGCCCACCTCTGATGTAGAGGGAGTTATGTTAAGTTTGACTAGCAACGACTCCTAGGTGGATTGTCACTTGGAAATCTACCCAGAACTGAGGGATCAGGAGGTGGAGAGAAGTGGTTCCTTGCCCTCTTTGCTGACCTTAAGTTGTGAAACGCATATTAAACAAAAGGGCCTTCAGGAGAGCTGGAGGCAAATAAAGGTCCCACTTCAGATTTGGGGACTGTTGCCATGTATTTTAACACCCTCTATTTTTTGTACCAGAGAATAACCCCACATGTAGCCCCATTTATTTTAGGTCTCTCTCTGTGCCATTGCTTTAACCAACATGCAAGGAAATGGAAGATGGTAAAGGGTGAACCGGAGAAGTTCCTGTCTATTTTATTTTAAAAAGAACTAGAATACTGAACAATAGTAAGTACAGTCACACCATTGTAAATCAGGAATGACACCACTGAAGTCAATGGAGTTTCATTCATGTGAAACTAGCATAAAAGAGAGAAGTATCAGGTCCCCAGAGTACTGCTCACAGCCGTGCCTGTAAATTAAATAATTTCTACATGAAGAGCATGAGGCTATTATATTAAGAAATTGTTTTAATGTATTCTGTTAAAGCACCACTCAAATTCTTCTAAAAATACTTTATTAATTTAATACTCTGGGTCACGTCTCAGGTCTGGTGCTTTTCCTGCTGGGCTCTGCCTGACTTCTCTAGTCAAATTTCATGTTCATGAGATCTCTGGGTCAGTGTATCCCAGAACACATTGTGAAGTAACAGATTCAGGAGATCTAAGGACAAGAGTTGATCAAGCAGAGATTGTCAGGTCCACTAAGACCCTAAGAGGGATTTCAGCAAAATTATTGGAGGAAGATTTTTGGGAAGAAGAAAGGAGTTTCAACAAATGGTTGCAAACCTAGCCAAGAGCTTAGATATGGTTCTTCTTTCAATTTGGAATGAGGATTGGACACATTTTTATTCCTTATGAGCCATATTAAGCATACATAAGAAGTTTCTGGTTTTCCAGGAAACACAGACTGTGCATGTTGCACTTTGAAGAGAAGGACAGAGCCCTAACTGGAGCAGTGTAAAACTCAGTCCTGTGGTTCACAATGAGTTTGAACCATTTATACTTTTTTGTTTGTTTGTTTGTTTGTTTGTTTCATTTAACTTGGGGTTATGCCTGATGAGTTTCACTTTGAATTTTGCATTCAAACTTACCCCAAACTCAAAGCCAAACTTAGCTGAAGCCAATGATTTGGTGTGGTTTCATATAGAAATCATTATTATTATTATTATTTATTTGTATTGCGGTAGTGCCCACTCAAGGATCTGTGCCCAATTGTTCTAGACACTGCTCACAAATGTAATGAAAAGACAGTCTCTGGCTCGCAGAGTTAATAAGTAATGTGAGACTGTCTAATTTCTCATGCCTGCCACCCAAAATGATAGATCCTTCTCAGCTGCCTACGGAAAGGGAAGATTTGAAAACAGGCCCAGATACAATCAAAACTAAGCCTGAAATATAGCTCAAGTTATTCAAAAGGTTTGCCAAGCTGGTTTCAGTAAAACAATTCCAAATTTTGTGTTCAAAACAAACCCCCAAACCTGGTGAAAGTTTTGGCTTATGTAACAAAAGTCTCACAGAGATCTTGCCCTAATGATTATCTTAAATTGGCCCAACTCATCTCAGTTCACAAAATGAATGTAGTAGTTTGAATTCAGTGCCAAGCCTAATTTGCAAAAGGAGGAATGTTTTTTTACATGTACCTATTTCATCCCCAAGCTGTGATATGGTTCAATCACTATTGACTCCAAGTTAAGGATTTTGGATTTAACCTTTTCCTAATGTATTTTAATTAATTTAAACTTTAGTGTTTATTCTGCAATCCCTGTTCTGTTACCATAAGAACATAAGAATGGCCATACTGGGTCAGACCAAAGGTCCATCTAGCCCAGTAGCCTGTCTTCTGACAGTGGCCAATGCCAGGTGCTCCAGAGGGAATGAACAGAACAGGTAATCATGAAGTGATCCATCCCCTGTCACCCATTCCCAGCTTCTGGCAAACAGAAGGTTACCATCACCAAGGTAACCATAATACAGTAAGTCTGGATGTCTTTGATAGGTTCTGAAAGCTTCTCGTTTCAAATTTGGGGACATACTCTTCTATTCAGAGCAACAAAATATGGCAGAGAAAACTTGAAAACTGTGGAAGGGGTAGAACAGCATCTCTACTGAGTATTTCCCTCCTGCCTTCCAGAGGCCATGAAGACACCAGTGCTCTAACTTTGTCAGGGCTAGGCCTTTACTGCTTTGAGCCACGGTCGAGCAGAGGAGCAGCCACTCTCCATGGCATGCTACTTTAGATAAAAGGTGGTTTATTGAATGAAAATCCACTTGTAAGTTACTGCTGATTGGACTAACAGTAATTCTCACTTTGTGCCCCTCACAAGGAATGGGGGTTAGGGTGCCGATAAATAAGCAAAAACAATATGGCTCCCTTTTGAGCTGTGCGGTAATGGAAGGAGGCCAGTTAGCTGGTTGGGTGGGAAGATGCAACATAGGGATCCATGGGAATCTGTGGACCCACTTCTACTGCAAGTCAGCTTCCCTCACATCCCACACCCTACCCCTTCCATGTCCCCCTCCAAACCCTTCACTTAGGGGAGAATTAGGCAGAAGCTTCTCGAGTTCAAGGTTTTAACACTCTCTAGACTCCTTAGGAGGATAGCAGTTGGCTCCTGGGTCAGAAGTGCCAGAGAATGTACTGTTTTTCTGATGCCAAAGAACCACTAAAGATCACAATATTAAAAGACAGCAACAAGTCCAATCTCCCCAGAGACTTACTATAGTATGAGCCCAGCATGAATTGTATGTGATCTCGATGTAGCGGAGAAGCCTGATAGGGCAGAACATTCATGGATAAAGTAGGGCACCAAGCTATTTATCTTAACGTTTCTGAGCCTTGCAAATTGTTCTGGTTTGTGTTTGGGCTAAGATTCTAGCTGGTCGTATTACTTTAAAATAAAACCAGTTCACTCATCCAATACTATATAGTCTCTTTATTAGACTATTGCAAATCACTTTATTTTGCCTCTCTTGCTAAACCCATAAGTAAACTGCAGACTGATTTAAATGCTGTGGCTAGATTGCTTACATTCACTGCCCATAATCACCATATTACATCAGAAATCAAGTCATATAATTGGCTTGGACTTACCTGACATATTGATTTTAACTTGGCATTTATGGTCTGCAAGGGTGCTAATGGATTGGGCTTGGTGTACACTGCTGGCAGATGGTTTCTTGTCGCCCTCTCTCCGCACTCCCTTGCTCTGACACATGCTAAGATGTTTTTCAGCGAGCTAAGAGCTGTTTGTTGTTTCATCAGTAACGGTAACATTAAAGTCCTTTGAAGCTAGGCCATTAGCCTCTTGGGGCACAAGTTTAAAAATGTTCTATTACTGTTTTTAAAACAGCAGTTTTGCCTCGTCTACACTGATTCAGCCAATTGTTTATCCCACATTGGCAGAAAGCATTTGCAGACCTCTGTTGTAATAAAGTAATTTCCTAGCAAAGATAAAACTTCCAATGTAGACAGGGCCATACCCACGAAAACTCAATGTGAAGCCACATCAAAACCTTATGTTAACATTGTTTTTAATGTGGGTAGCTGACATTTGCCACATAATGATGATGGCTGTTTTCCTATAACCCTCTGAGAGGTTACTGTAGAATTAAAGCTCAGTTTGTATTTTTTTTTACACTCATACCACATCATACACTTATAGCTATTTTCAAAATAAAAGACAAACAATTATGGTACAGAAGATCTATAAAATATAGTTTATAGGGCCAGTTACTGTATGGACAGAAGAGGACTATTAGTGTAATTTTAAAATGGCTCATTTTTCTGCTAACTTAAAAAAATATGTGGCTAATTCACTAGCTTAATAATATAAGTGGGCAGATGTCACCACATTTTTTCAAAAGGATCTGAGAAGAGATATATCTGAACAATCCCATGTTCTTATGAAATGGAATATTTTTCCACTTTTATTTCGAATTTCTTCTATATGCTGCATTTCTTATCTGCAATGATGAGATTAATTAATAAATTATTAGGGTAATGTTTAGTGCAGTTTTAATTGAAGATGGAATGGAATACAAAACCAGAAGGGCTCTGTTTCCTAGATCAAAGTTTAATACAGCTCAAAATAATAGCAATCTCATCAGAACAACTAGTTTCCATCATTTGGGAACAAAATCTTGCAAGATTTTTAGTACCAAATATCAAAATCCTAGTTGTAGTTTGGCCTTGAATTTGAATTCTAGCCTAAACCAAATATAGATCCAAACATCTTTCTCCTTGGGCTAACACAGTGTAAAATACTTTCATCTCCTACATCAATATAAAGTGTATATTTTCAGTATCTAGAATATATCTCATGCTTCATCTTATGCCACAGGATTTATTTTATCACTCCAGACTATGTCCCACTTCCTTCATCGTTACTTACAGATAAGTTTTAAATTCCAAATAGTAGAGCTGGTTGGAAAATGGTAAATATTGTCCACAAAATGATTGAAAAGAAACAAAAATAATAATTTTCACAGCTATCCCCTAGTTTTTCAACAAAAAACTAAACATCTATTTTATTCATTACTATTTATTTATTTGTCATTTTGGTAACATTTATAGTTTTGGGGAGGCTTTTGTCCCCCAAATTGAAACATTTTGAACGAATCAAATATTTCCTGCAAATTTGTTTTTAAAAGAACAAGGTTTTATTAGAAAAAAAAACTTGATAGAGAATTTTCAACCAGCTTTACTGAATGGTGGTTGGTTATTAACTAGTGACTGACTTTGGAAGTTTTGCAAATGCATTAACCCTTGTCTTGGGGAATTGTTTTCTTTCCTCTTTGTTCATTTCTTCCTTAAAAAGACAAAAACACAATCTTGGAAATTATGGGCCAAAAAACAGTGCACTCCCTAATACAGTGCAAAGGTTGCACAGTTAAAATCACAAAGTCAAAAAATAACAGTAAGGGCTGAAATCCTGACATCATTGACGTGAATGGCAAAACTCCTATTGACTTTAATAGGAGTCATGATTTCCTTCAAGGTCCCAACAACTATATTAATTTAGCAGCATTCACCACATGTACCACTTTCTATCCCTCCTTCTTGTTAAAGAGAGTCAGTATACTTCTGTTGAGGTTGACAGATGTGTATTATGCATGACAGCTAAGTTAACATTGCAGTTGGAACCTTGGGACAGATCCTCAACTTGTATAAGTTATTGTAGCTTGGCTGTAATTAATAGAGCTCTGACATTTTACCTCAGCTGAGGATCTGGCCCCTTATCTTTGTCATTGCCTGGCTTTTTGTTATTTTAACTGTACAATTGTCAGATTGTCCATCTAGTGCAGAATCCTTTCTCCAAAGGTGGACAGCGGCAGATGCTTCCAAGGGAAGTGCCAGAAACAATTCAGCAGGCAGTTATGAGATGACCTTCACATAAGGAAAGTTCATTGCTATTAATGTTTTACTGAAGTGGGGAGCCCCACTTTAAAGACGATTCCATGGATCACTTCATAAGGGGGTCCAGTAGAGTCATGTTGCTGAAGTGTTTGCAGGTTCCAGGGCCAGCATAGATGGCCCTTACCTCTAGTCATGTCAGAGAATCTGTGAGCTTTGGAGGTAGAATTGCAGTTTGATCCAATGAGGCACCCCCTATTTGATTAAACAATTTGGAAGGAAATCCATGAGGTGAGAGTATTCCTCTCTATGTCTCTATCCATAGGAAAGGTCAATCTGGTCCTATGTTAGGGACTATTATGTGGCTGGAGGTGTCATAATGCCTAAAATCTTGAGTTCTTGACCACTGGATATTTTTGTAACAGAAGAGACTTAACCTCTCCCCACTTTCCTGGCTAAATTCCAACTGGCTAACAACAATGTGCCCTACCTACATTTCCTCTGTAGTTTCAATTCCATCTTGAATTGTTGTGTATAGTGTTGCTATGCATTGATCCTGAAAGCATCTCTCTGCTACTGCAGAAGTGGCTCCCTTTCACTAGTAAGGGAAGTGATCCAGGTATGTAAAGCTTGGGAAGTGCTTTGGGATGCTTGGATGAAAGAGACAATATAAATGTGAGTACCATTATATGTAAACAAGTGTCACTGTGTCTAATTTGTTTTCCGCTACATGCTTCAGGAGGATATGGCAACATTTTGAACTAGATTTTTTAGAAATCCATGATATTTTATTTTCATAAAAGATGACTTTATATTTTTCCAAATATATATCTTTTCTCTGCCCCATAAAAAAAAAAAAAAACCTCCTTACAATAGCAAACTAAAATAAGTAAACCAAAACACAAATATAATATATGTAGGCTGTAGTGTGAAATTACTGAAGTTCATGTAGTAGTTAATGTATTCTGCAAACCAAATATACATTTTCTCTCACTATATTAGGATTTATGGTACTGTAATCAGAAAATATGTTACAATATAGACAAGGTGGGTGAGGTAATATCTTTTATTGGACCTACTTCTGTTGGTGAGAGAGAGAAGCTTTTGAGCTTGCGCAGAGCTCTCTTTCCAGTCTGGAAAACCAACTCAGAGTGTACCTCACCCACCTTGTGTCTCTAATATCCTGGGACCAACAGGGATACAGCACTATGGCATGTTACTATATTTCATTTTGATGAGAAGAAAAACTCAGGAATTGAGACCTTGAATTAGTATTCTCTCCACTGAACACTAGAGGTCACCAAAACCACAGACACAGTTAAAGGGTTTGATGCTGATGCTTTTGAGCATTTCAGACAGATGCTTCAACCTCACTCCTGTGACTTTGATTTAGCTCTTACTGGAAGCCCTTTGGCTTCTCATTTTTAAGAAGAGCGAACCGCTTAGACTATTTCTTCCAAGCATTAAATGTCTAAAAGTATGGTTATGTAGCTAGTTGAAAGAGATGGGTGTTTCATGGAAATATGATTTATTTGTCCCTCAGATACTTGAGAGCTCCTTGGCTGATACCTGCTGTATTTGAGTTCTGAGTAATGTTGTTGAGACAGAACCACAGAACACCCAGCAGAAACACATGTCGTTTCAAATGAAACAGCATGGCCCATTTCAGGGAAGAAACAGTACTCCTTTACTGGTTCCATATGTGGTGTCTGAAGGGTTCAGTGAAGCAGAACATTCAAGAGCACCGATTGCATTTTTGATTAAGCAAAAACACTACCTTTTAATACTTTCATGATTTTGAATTTCTAGAACCAGTGCTTATGACAAAATACCCCAGGGCCCATGAGTGTGGAAGAGCCAGGAAATGTTCAGATACCTCTATATCATACACCAGAAAACAAACACTCTTTAAAGAAATTATATTAATCCTTCAACTATAAAAGATGGAAATCGATTTGAAGATTTGAAGAAAATGTTTTCTACCTACCACATTGATAGTTTAATATTAAACAAGTGATCCGTTTGTATGCAAAAATCAACCAACTGTATTTATGTAATACATGATAGTGATGCAACTCTAGAATAGGCTTTTTAGCAATGATTCATTTCATAGCAATATACAACTGGTGGAGTGTAATAAAAATACTGTTGTACTTGTGACTAGGATCAGATGGTACTAGCTAACAAAAAATCCTCTCAGTAAGTTGCAAGTTACTCCTTCTTTAAGAAGCTACTCAGACCTTGCTTTGTCACAAAATTGACAGCCCTTGGACACTATAGCAATCCAAGATTGAAATTTTGGTACACCCATAAACCCTACAAATTCAAGCAAATAGCTATACCACATAGTTTTTATTCATGCTTGTTTTCATCATGTAGCCTTCATCTGACTTTGAACTTCATTTCACTTTGAGGTAGAGTACACACAGATTTTTTTTTTTAAGTTATGCAAAGTTAAAAGTTAAATCAGACACGGGAAATCTTACCCTTGAAAGAAATCAAAACAACTGGACACTGTAAGTTATATATTTTCACTACTTTGTTTAAAGTAGCCCATTGCTGTACTTAAAACACTTCACATCAGTGTGTTATTTATGCTGCTGTAAACATATAGAAAAGCATGAAAGTCACATTTTCCATTGCATTCAAGGAGACAAATTTAATACTACAGCTATTGGAAATCTGTTTTATGATTCATGTGAAAGGTGTAGTTAAATGCAATGCTAGCTGCAGGCTGTAACAGCCTAAACACTGCAAGTACTAGACAGTTGTTAACTGAAAGAAAACATATTGGGCTAGATTCATTGGCATGCTCAGCCTTTTTTGCACCTCTCCACAAAGCATTTGGAGCATACTAATGAATCTGTCCCAGTATATTTAATAAATACATTCTAATACTGAGACAGTCCATGAATGAAGAGTATCAATTATATAAAGATAGATATAGTGTGACTAATGTGATCTAATATTAACAAGGGAGGAATCTCAGAAAAGCAGGGCCATCAGGGAACTGGTTACAATTCCTTGATTCTAAAGGGGCAGAGATCATACACTGAGCCTTGGAGCAGGTTGGAGCATCTTGGAGACTCCTTTAACTTCTCCCTGATAATCCCCCTTAGAGGCCGTGTGCCATCTGAGCATAACCAGAACGCAGCGTGCTGTGACTACATCACTTCCCTGTTCATACCCAAACTCAGCCTATCCCCTGGGCTGGGACAAAGTTTGAGAGAGGGAGGTGAAGGGGCCAGCTCCACACCAGCTGAGAGCTCCCCAAGCTAGGGAATTCAGCTCTGCTTGCTTTCTGCCCCCGTCTGTGCCACTCAAGCAGTGCAAAGAAGCTGGAACACAAACCAGAATCTGGCCCCACATGCCGGCAGATCTACAAAGTGAGTCGGAGCCAGTTTCTTTTAAACAATTGTTATACTTTAGCTTAACCCCGCTGTCATTGTTTAAAGCCCAGTATCTCTGCAGAACTAACAACTTGAAAGTCAGAATAACTCATTATGAATTAAGGACCTGATCCAAAGCCAATTGAAGACAATACAAGGCTTCAAAAGGCATTGGATCAGGCCCTAATTATTCCCCCTTGGTCTTTAGCGCCCAGTTTTGTTGATGTTCAGGGCATGCTGCAAAGCCCATCTCTTTTCTCAGGCTTTTGCAGATGGAGGGCTGAGCTGAGGGGTGGGATACGGGATTGTGAATGTGGAGTCAAGGGCATTTGAGGCTGAGAGAACTGGGATTGTTTAGTCTCCAGAAGAGAAGAATGAGGGGGGATTTGATAGCAGCCTTCAACTACCTGAAGGGGGGTTCCAAAGAGGATGGAGCTCGGCTGTTCTCAGTGGTGGCAGATGACAGAACAAGGAGCAATGGTCTCAAGTTGCAGTGGGGGAGGTCCAGGTTGGATATCAGGAAAAACTATTTCACTAGGAGGGTGGTGAAACACTGGAATGCGTTACCTAGGGAGGTGGTGGAGTCTCCTTCCTTGGAGGTTTTTAAGGCCCGGCTTGACAAAGCCCTGGCTGGGATGATTTAGCTGGGAATTGGTCCTGCTTTGAGCAGGGGGTTGGACTAGATGACCTCTTGAGGTCCCTTCCAACTCTGATATTCTATGATTCTATGATTCTATATTGGTTTCAGGGAAGGTGCTGACTTTTTTATTGTATTTGTTTATCGCAGTCTTACTATTTGGTGAATGTGTCTGGAGCTCTGGAAAAGCCTTGTGAGTGTATATATATAATTCTACAATAAAGAAGATTTATTTCTTTCATATAGCCATCGTGTCACTCTGGAACTAGGAGAAGTCAATGGCAGATCCAACAAATGTAATATCTCATGCACATAACCATTTTGCTCATCTTTTTGCTCTTCAATTTCACTTTCATCATGTTGTAAAAGCATTTTGGATTTTTATGTTTAGGGGGGAAAAAAACCTTTCAGTTAGAAAGATCTTACTCCTACAACTGAAAAATGTGGTTTCAGAGTAGCAGCCGTGTTAGTCTGTATCCGCAAAAAGAACAGGAGTACTTATGGCACCTTAAAGACTAACACATTTATTTGAGCATAAGCTTTCGTGGGCTACAGCCCACTTCTTCGGATGCATATAGAATGGAACATATATTGAGGATATATATATACACACATACAGAGAGCATGAACAGGTGGGAGTTGTCTTACCAACTCTAAGAGGCCAATTAAGTAAGAGAAAAAAACTTTTGAAGTGATAATCAAGATAGCCCAGTACAGACAGTTTGATAACAAGTATGAGAATACTTACAAGGGGAGATAGATTCAATGTCTGTAATGGCTCAGCCATTCACAGTCCTTATTCAAGCCTAAGTTGATTGTATCTAGTTTGCATATCAATTCCAGCTCAGCAGTCTCTCGTTGGAATCTGTTTTTGAAGCTTTTCTGTTGTAAAATAGCCACCCGCAGGTCTGTCATTGAATGACCAGACAGGTTAAAGTGTTCTCCCACTGGTTTTTGAGTATTATGATTCCTGATGACAGATTTGTGTCCATTAATTTTTTTGCATAGAGACTGTCCGGTTTAGCCAATGTACATGGCAGAGGGGCATTGCTGGCATATGATGGCATATATCACATTAGTAGATGTGCAGGTGAATGAGCCCCTGATCGTATGGCTGATGTGATTAGGTCCTATGATGATGTCACTTGATTAGATATGTGGACAGAGTTGGCATCAGGCTTTGTTGCAAGGATAGGTTCCTGGGTTAGTGTTTTTGTTCAGTGATGTGTGGCTGCTGGTGAGTATTTGCTTCAGGTTGGGGGCTTCTCTGTAAGCGAGGACAGGTCTGTCTCCCAAGATCTGTGAGAGTGAGGGATCATCTTTTAGGATAGTTGTAGATCTTTGATGATGTGCTGGAGAGGTTGGGGGCTGAAGGTGACAGCTAGTGGTGTTCTGTTATTTTCTTTGTTGGGCCTGTCTTGTAGGAGGTGACTTCTGGGTACTTGTCTGGCTCTGTCAATCTGTTTTTTCACTTCAGCAGGTGGGTATTGTAGTTTTAAGAATGCTTGATAGAGATCTTGTAGGTGCTTGTCTCTGTCTGAGGGATTGGAGCAAATGCAGTTGTATCTTAGAGCTTGGCTGTAGACAATGGATCATGTGGTGGTCCTGGATGGAAGCTGGAGGCATGTAGGTAAGTATAGCAGTCAGTAGGTTTCCGTTATAGGGTGGTATTTATGTGACCATCGCTTATTAGCACAATAGTGTCCAGGAAATGGACTGCTTGCGTGGATTGATTTAGGTTGAGGTTGATGGTGGGATGGAAATTATTGAAATCATGGTGGGATTCCTCAAGGGCTTCTTTTCCATGGGTCCAGATGATGAAGATGTCATCAATGTAGCGCAAGTAGAGTAGGGGCGTTAGGGGACGAGAGCTAAGGAAGCGTTGTTTTAAGTCAGCCATAAAAATGTTGGCATACTGTGGGGCCACGCGGGTACCCATAGCAGTGCCGCTGACTTGAAGGTATATATTGTCCCAAATGTGAAATAGTTGTGGGTGAGGACAAAGTCACAAAGTTCAGCCACCAGGTTAGCTGTGACATTATCGGGGATACTGTTCCTGATAGCTTGTAGTCCATCTTTGTGTGGAATATTGGTGTAGAGGGCTTCTACATCCATAGTGGCCAAGATGGTGTTTTCTGGAAGATCACCGATGGATTGTAGTTTCCTCAGGAAGCCAGTGGTGTCTCGAAGATAGCTGGGAGTGCTGGTAGCGTAGGGCCTGAGGAGAGAGTCCATGTAACCAGACAATCCTGATGTTAGGGTGCCAATGCCTGAGATGATGGGGCGTCCAGAATTTCCAGGTTTATGGATCTTGGATAGCAAATAGAATACCCCTGGTCGGGGTTCTAGGCATGTGTCTGTACAGATTTGTTCCTGTGCTTTGTCAGGGAGTTTTTTTAGCAGATGGTGTAGTTTCTTTAGGTAATCCTCAGTGGGATCAGAGGATAATGGCCTGTAGAATGTGGTGTTAGAGAGCTGTCTAGTAGCCTCTTGGTCATATTCCAATTTATTCATGATGACGACAGCACCTTCTTTGTCAGCCTTTTTGATTATGATATCAGAGTTGTTTCTGAGGCTGTAGATGGCGTTGTGTTCAGCATGGCTGAGGTTATGGGGCAAGTGATGTTGCTTTTCCACAATTTCAGCCTTTGCACGTTGACGGAAGCAATCTATGTAGAAGTCCAGTCTATTGTTTCGACCATCCGGAGGAGTCCACGCAGAATCCTTTTTTTTTGTAGTGCTGGTAGGGGGGATTCTGTGGGTTAGTATGCTGTTTAGAGGTATGTTGGAAATATTCTTTGAGTCGGAGACGTCGAAAGTAGGATTCTAGGTCACCGCAGAACTGTATCATGTTCGTGGGTCTGGAGGGACAAAAGGAGAGGCCCCAAGATAGGACAGACTCTTCTGCTGGGCTAAGAGTATAGCTGGAAAGATTAACAATACTGTTGGTTGGGTTAAAGGGGGAGTTTACTCCAAGGAAGGCGGAATCCAGCATAGTCCAAAGTTTTGCATTGACTTTTGTGAATCCTTTTTTCTTCATAGGTGAAACCCAAGTGATTTTCAAGAGAAAAATCAGTTTTTAAAAAATTAACTGGCAAGATCCTCATCCCCACTCTAGCTGCTTTGCACTGGCCTGGCAGTGCAAAGCTGCCCTAAAGCAGGCTTCCTCAGCCACTTGAGATTCCTTGTGTGCTGTAGCAGTATGTATGTATGTATGTAACTTCCCACCCAGTCCCTGGCTCAGGATGTATGTTCAAGAAAAAGGGGACCTAGCCAAGGCACTCTATGCTTGGAAGTCCCTGGCTACTAGAATAACTTTTTGGGGACCCTGTTCAGCCTGCATAAGTCAGGACAACCTGAGGCACTGGACCGTGCAGCTGGACCCCTGATTTGGGGGAAGGGGTCACAAAGGTGGCGTAAAGACCCCTTTGAACCTTTCTGATCAGGGTCTTCTGATCATTTACTGAGTGCAGCATGGCAGGTCCAGAGGATGTGGTCCCATGTTTTTTCCTACCAAGTCTTTGTTATGCCTGCAATGAAGATAACAATGAAAGATAACTTTGTGTTCTGATAGCAAGGCAAGGACATTCTCCCAGACCAGTGAACGGCTGCCCAGAGACAATGTAGCTGCTAGATTGCAATGGAAATCATTGTGCCACACGGAGAATATAGTGTATGTGCTGGGGGAAATGCACAAAATTTATGGCTACCCATTGCATAAGAAAGTCTGGGTGCTATTTTTGTTTCACTGGTGATCATGGAACTGTTAGTAGACATTATCCTAATTTAATGCATATTTCTGATCCAAAGTCCTTTTATGTGGCTCTGCATGGAAAAGGGCTGTGGTATTTGTCACAGAAAGTTGCAACTGATTAATTCTGCTTTTAGAATTTTGAATGTTTTATGAATTAGAATTGTTAATGAGACATAGTTGTAAGTGCAAACTCTTGGTACAGACAGGAGCCACAGAATCACAGCGGAACAACTCTTTCACCCATTTCAAATTTTCATGTAGCAATGGAAACAACAGAACAACACGGGCAAAACCAGAAGAGAGCATGAACATAATTAACCCCTGACATGCAGTGAAACATATCTCAGTCATTGTTCAGTTTTCTAGACAGTTATGCAGCCTCTAAAACAAAAGTAAACTTCTTGTGCTATGAAATCTTCGCAGTTCACATTTAAAAATGCTAGATGCTCTGCACATTCTGGTAGCAATCTGGATCTTGGGTTTGTTATATTTTCTTCCATGCTAAAATTATATTCAGAACATCCATGTGTCATGGGTAGTTTAGCAACTCAAAGGTTACACAGGCAAGTTTAGGTCAGTGTGATTTTTCTTTCCTGTATTCAAAAGATAGGATATGATACCCGTAAGTGGTTCACTGAGGCAGCAGGACACCATTTCTGGTATGGATTGCTCAACCTGCATCTAGATTAACAAAGAAATTACCTGTGACACATTCCTTCTAAAGCTATCTGTGAAATCCCCAATCAAAGAAATTCTGCTATTGCCAGTATTTTGAAAAACTGAATACAGTAAGGAAGGGCTTGAGATACTATTGTGCCAGAACTCTTATGTCCTTTCTTTACACTCTAAATTCCCTGCTTAGCCAATCACTGTGATGGTTTTTTGCCAAGTCCTATGTAAGCTATGGATCTAAGCCGTAAACTTTGGATCCATTAACACGGCAAACATATGTCAATTTGTACATGCCTTGCAACCTTTCATCATTTCACCGATGGTCAATGATTTTCGGAGCCACACTGCTGCATATCCAGTGTGGTCCATTAAACCATTAAAACGCTCTGTGAAAAGTAAAGCTGTTTGAACAAGACGACATTCTGTAAACTTGTTTTCAACATTTATTTCCTGTTCCCTCCCCTCCCCAAAGTGCAAAATTTGAAAGTCAGAAATTGGAAATTTCATCAAATATTGAAAATTTTTGACCATCTCTTATGAGAACAATTTCATGTTCCAGAAAACCTAGTGGCATTATGACGGGACTTGTGGAAACTGTTTCAAATTAGAGAAGGATCTTGTATAATTGCTGTATCTATAGCTGTGTCTGTTCATTAATATATATACAAAGCAGAATTGCATCTTTTTGTAATATACAGTATCAGTTCTTCTCTGGGTCAAATTTATTCAACGAACAATATAGTCATGACTCTGAGAGAACAACTAAAATGACCTGTAAGTTTTCTGGACGTGGTAATTGAATTCTGTACTTTCCACTTATTTTCCAGAAATTCCAACGATAAAATTAATACAATGTGCAAAACAAAGGACATGCCTTAGGATCATAAGCAAAAAGCTTCTGTGTATGGCAATGCAATGGTTAGCACCAGCAGTAGCTATGAACAGCTGTAGAAAAAAAGCTTCCTCCTCACACACATACTTTGCTTCATTTATGTACCTACTGCATATATTTACTTTGATCTCTGTTTTTAGTCAAAGGATTTTACTCCTTTTTGCTGTTATGTTGCAGCCTGAAATATATATTTGTTCTTTGCATTGCAAAAAGAATTACCAATTATTTTATTTTAATGACTAAAAATATCATCCACAGTTACATTATACAGGGTAAAAATGTACAGTGCTTCAGGGCATAAGACAATTACTAACTGCCTGGAGTTAGGAAGGAAAAAATCCAAAACAAAAACAAAAAACTTTGCCTATGAGCAGATTATTGTGTTAAATTAAGACAGAATAAGTCTTGGAATTGGAGGCAAAGGCAAGGGAAATCAAGGAGCACAGATAAATGAACAGATTAAACTCACAACAATTAGATCCTCCCCAAATAAAAATATCCCTTCTAACAAAAGTATTCAAAACCCCACACAGACGGGGTGCTGCAACAATGTATATAGTGGGGATGCTGAGAACCATTAAACTAAACTGTAAACCCTGTATATAATGGAAACCACTTCAAGCCAGGGGGTGCGCCAGTACCCCCAGCACCCCTAGTTCCAGCACCTATGCTCAGAGATTTAAAACAAGCACAAGTCTAGAGCTTACCTGCAGGTTTCAGGTGAGTGGAGTATACACATTGCCCCATATCTGGAGCTCTTTAGGTATGACCAAAAATTAAATACAGTTACAGGTACATAAAAGTCACAGGCCTGACAATTGCTTGTGTGCAATGTGATGCCTATACAAACTTTCAGCTCTGCGTGAACACTCACCAGGCACCTACTGTCACTGAGCCAGACTTTCCTCAGCCTGGAGACCTTTCCTAACTAAGAAGGTGCAGAGAGCTAACAATGGATGAAGAACTGGCTGTGTCATCTTGCTATGAAGCAGGCAAACTTCTCACTGAGCAGAGTAGGTTCTGGATGTCTCAAACCCTGGCCTTTCCTTGGCCTCCAGAGCAATGGAAGCCTAACTAGTGAGGGACTTCTGCTAGATACGGACTCTGCAAGCTTTATCCCTTTGCAGGTGATTGCTAGACTGGGAGAATTGGCTTCTCTCTATATCTGATACTTTCGATAGCCAAGGCATTTCATGGGGCATGGGGACAGTCACCCCTTATGATCTGGGTAGCTTCTGGGCAGTGGGGTATCTCTGGCTGAAAGATAATATGAAATTCTCTCCCATACTGAGCAGAGAGCAACTCAGGAGCTACACTTCTTTCTGTGGCTGGAAGCTGATACCCAGCATCAACTCCCTTCCCCCATGTCTGTCCACCATGTTTAGTGGAGATCTTTGGGCAGGTTTCAGCTATGTGTAGGCTGTTGGGGTTCAACTTCTGCAGTTGGTTGCCCTAGCATGTCAGTCGGGCCTCTGGTCTGGTAACTCCTCTCCCTTTTCTCTGTTTCAGCCCCCACAGCTGGGTTACATCTCAAACACAGGTTACACAGGTAGTTCCAGTTCCTCAGCGTTTGCCTCAGTGCTGCTCATTGTCTGTGTGAGCTACTGGAAGCTGTGTCTCTCTAGCCCTCAATAGGTCCAGGGGGGTACATAAAGAATCTACAACTGGATCATAATTAACAATTCTGCTGATGTAAGAGCCAGACTAGACTTTCACTCATCCTCTCCCAGTTGTGTTGGTTTCATAGGGCTAATCTGATTAAAAAATAGTAAAACTTTATATTAGTCATTATTGCAAGCAGCTGTGATTGTGAATGAATGCAGATAGCAGATTGGTTCAGCAAGAAGCTGCCACTTTTATACAGTCACTCTTGTTGGGCTCAGTAACTCAATGTATTAGCACCCTACCTTTTCACCTCTGGAAACATGTCTAAGGACACAAGTGATGGTGAATTTGATGGATTTGTTTTATTCTGTCTTTGTATGCACCACAAACCCACCACATAATTTAATACCACTTGAGTTTCTAGTTTAGGAGAAGCCCCGGGGTGGAATAGCAAGGGGGCGAGAGATTAGAACTGAGATGCAGTCAGTGGTATGCGAAGAAATAATGCAGTAGCACCCGCATTCTGCTGGAATAAGCAGTAGTAATAGATATCTTTGTGAGAACAATACCTTATATTGTGTTCTCTCTCTAGATTGTAAGCTTCTCAGGCCAGGGAGGGTGATTTCTTAGACACACTATAAAGGATACACACACAGAGTATACATAACATTTCCCTTTCCCTTCTGGATGCTCAAAGCAGAATAATGAGACAATCCCACCGGACCTTCCTCCAAGGCCCTTCTGCCCAAAAAGTATTTAAAGAAGAAAACAATACATCTTTTTCACATGTGTTCTCCACCTCCCAAGCAGCCTGACACTTGGTTCCTGGAGCCTCAATGTTCATGACACAACTGTTCTGAGCATCAGTTAGGCCACTGAAGCATCAGTAAGCTCAAGGGTCTCATGTGGCCCCTAGCCTAATACAGAAGCTATTCTAGCTATAGGCAGCCTCGGCAGCTGCCTAGAGTAGCATATTTCTGAGGACAACAGATTGGTGGCTGCAAGGGATGAGGCCGGCAGGGCTGCCTGGAGAAAGAGTTGACCAGCCAGGGCTCCGAGGGGCAGGAAATGGCCCACACCTGGGCTGCTGGGCAGTGGTAGTGCTCCCTCCCCCTCCTCAAACACTCTCCACTCCCAGCACAAGTTAGATCATGGGCATGGCCAGGGCTTGGAGGCCGAGCAGCTCAGGGCTGCACCAGGTGGCACCGCAAGCACTGCCAAGGCTTTGTACACGAGCGCAGTGACCCATCTGGCTCTATGTTGACTTCCAGCCCACCCCAGCCACCCCACACCCAGCCCCTATGGGCCCTGCTGCCTAAGAAGCCCCCAGCCCCTGCCACTGCTGCTTCAACTTGACTGTTTCTGGTTTCAGGAGGTTCCTTGCTTGCCTGACATATTGTCCCTGAAGGGGTTAATTGAGTTGCTCAGACTGCCAGTGCTGAGTTGGAACTCTGAGGGAATGTGTATAAGCTTGTGAGGGCTGAAGCACTGGTTTGGAGGTGTAAGGCAGCCAGGCTGCAGAGCCCCAAGTCCCAGGGAAGGATGGCAGACATGAAGTTTGCACCTGGAGTATGCCTTAGGGTATGTCTACACTGCAATTAAAAATGCACTGCTGGCCCATGTCAGCTGACATGGGCAAAGGAACTGTTTAATTGCAGTGTAGACATTTGGGCTTGGGCTGTGACCCTGTGAGGCGGGGCAGTTCCAGAGCTGGGGCTGCAGCCCAAGCCCTAACGTCTACACTGCAATTAAACAGCCCCGAAAGCCTGAGTCAGCAGGCACAGGCCAGCCATGGATGTCTAATTGCAATCTAGACATACCCTTGGAGGCCCAGAGTGAGGAACAGTGACCTGGCTCTGGAACTTTCTCTAAAAAAGTAAGTGGAACAACAAGCCATATAAGGATTGGTTGGAGAAAAAGCCTGTCAGCAAAGCATAAGCTCTCACTCAATAATCCTCCACTTGTGTAGAATATAGCATGCAAGAATACTGCACTGATAAGCAGTAAACGACATGCTACCATTTCAGGAAGTCTTGAAGCTTCATGTTTTTTGTTGTTCTCTGCCAAGTCATGATTTCTTCTTTCATTCACACAGTTCTATTTCAGGAGAATCTCTAAACAGAAGGTTAGCTCACCTTGTCTAGAGAGAAAGAAAGGGGAGACTGCATAGTTGGGATGAGTCTATATTGCAGGAACTACTGTGTCTGACATCAGTTGTCAATCACTGGTGACCCCATTGGCCCAAACACGGTTGAACAACGTTCACAGGACAAAAAGTCAAATAGTGGTTAGTGCAGATGTAAAAAGCACTAGTGGTCCCTGTTAGAATGAGGGATGAGCACGCCTCTTGCAATGGGTGTTGAAATGGTGAATGCTGCCCATTGGTGAGCCCCCTGTTTGCAACTATCTATTTTAGATTTTTATTCTATGCCTATCACTGTGGTATCTAAGTACAAACACTGCCTTCAGCTGTCAATTGCAGCTGCCCCTCTCCAGGTCAATAACAGAGTTTCTGTATTGTTGATACTGCCAGACAGCTCTCTATATAGCCAGATGCCACAAATTTGTTTGTAAGTGAATTTAGTGCTATTTGAAAGGTGCCTCTGTTTACCTACAGAAAAGATACAGCATGGGCAGTAGAAGTGCATGCTTCCTCGGTTTTCCTCACCCCTGATCTGGAGCAACCATCTTCAGATTTCCAGTCATCATACCAAACTGGACTATGATTCAGCAAATCAATGGGATTCAAGCCCATGCTTAAAGTAGAGTTAAAGGCATACCCTGTTTCCCCGAAAATAAGACATCCTCCGAAAATAAGGCCTACTTACAGTTTTGCCTCTCGTTGTAATATAAGGCATCCCCCCGATAATAAGACCTCCCCGATAATAAGGCATCCACCGATAATAAGGCATTTTTCATTTCTGAAAAATAAGACATCCCCTGAAAATAAGACCTAGCGCATCTTTGGGAGCAAAAATTAATATAAGACACTGTCTTATTTTCGGGGAAACAGGGTAGGTATTTCCAAACCTCTGAGAAGCTGCTTATCTCTGGTCTCTTTCTCCTCCACCTCATCAAAACATTAATAGTTGATGTTGTTTAGTGTGATATACAGCAAATTACATCTCTTAACCTTGATGTGTGTGCTAGCAGACTGATGGACTGGTGTAAAGAAAGTTTAGCAATGCAGAATGTCAATTAACTATCCTTTGGAAATGATAATGAGGCATAAACTATAACACAGTCAGACATAAACAAACACAGTCAGATCTCCAGTGTTTTTCAAGGGTCCATCCACCATTGGCAGAAGAGAGGGAATTTATGCATAGGGGCCTGATCCTGAAAGGCCTCCACATGCAGAATTCTCATTGACTTCAATAGGAGTTCTGAACAAAGAGGAGTTTGGGGAATTAAAACTTTAATAATTAATGTCCTAAAACCCCACAATGTTATTAATTTTATCTATTACTTCATGAAGAAACTCTATTAATATCATAACAAATATTGCATATCCATTAACTGCAAAAACCAACCCATCTAAAATGGCTCAAAACAAACCTGACATTTGCCAGTAACTGATTTCCATGGTGAACAAAAAGTTATTTAGTAATTCTGAAAATTATACCAACATGAGCCTCAATGCTTTCAATTATTAAGATTAACTAAGCCAATAAGCATCTATATTGTTTAAAAAAAATCAACATGAATTTCATTTTATCAGAATGAGAACTGCATAGGATTTACTTATCCTAAGTTTGTCATTTTAAAATGTAGCTTTTACTGGGCTAAACCTGGACTAGAGTCCTATTAAAATGTCTCAGTCTTTGCAGTGATTTGGTGAAATGGATACGATTCCTTCCAGAGGTGAATGTGCTCTTGCCAGATCATTCAAATCTTTGCATCTTTAAACTATACTTTTCCACTGTGCTATGGTGAACTGGACTTTTAGCCTATCATAATCTGGACCTAATTAAGAGAGAGGGTTTAGACACTGTGACTTTTCTGTCTTAGCCAGACTGTCGAGGTTCGTTCAGATACCTTGGTGTGTACCCATTACTATTTTTCTTAGTAGCCAAATGCCTCTCTTTTCTCCTGGGAAGAGTACTCAGTCAGCCATGGAGACTGAGATTATGCCTTTAATACCACCATCAAAATGGCATAAAGGAGGCATTTTTGATGAGACAGCAATATATATTAGTTTAGTACAGTAGGTATTCACTTCTGAAGCCTTTTAATATGTTTCTAACTCATCCTCCATATCAATAAAATAAAAACCACACAGGAAAATATCTTTTTTCTTATTAGACTGCTAAAAATCCCCAAATTTAGTGATATCTGTTTCCAATTTGTCTTTATGGAATAGAGGCCAAATAGTTGCTTTTCTTCCTACATTCAGAACTCAGCCAGACTGTAGTTTAACCTGGGTGCACCCACACACATTCACCA
Organism: Trachemys scripta elegans; assembly: GCF_013100865.1. Taxonomy (NCBI): domain Eukaryota; kingdom Metazoa; phylum Chordata; order Testudines; family Emydidae; genus Trachemys; species Trachemys scripta. Next base: position 52,821,829 of record NC_048302.1, read on the forward strand.
GTGTGTGCCTTTTAGTCATGATTCTACTCAATACATTTGATTAGGTTGTACAGCATTCCAAACCAGCAGCCCACAAGGCAGGTTCAACCAATACCTTTGCTTTAGTTGCGGTTCTCGGCAGGCCACCATGACGCTTGTTTGTATTTTTAAACCTGGGTTAAATTGTGGCATAACCACAAACCATTGTATGCTATTAACAGTGGGGTTACGATGGATGACTGATAAACAAAATCTTAGCACACTGAGCCTCCTTCTCCCAGTAGTAAACATATGTTGTTAATAAAATGGTTCTAACAGGCTAAGAAATTGGAAGCTTTTTCTTGATTGACAAGACTATAATTTCTAAGTGGGCTAAACAAACAGCATAAAAGTTTTTGTTTTACTTTGTTAGAACGTTTAAATAAAACACAAAAGTATATGTTACAGATTCAAATACTTCAATGAATCTTTCTTCCCCAGTCTTGTAGCCTAGTGTAATATTTCTACCTCAATATTCACTGTATGTTGTGCTGAACATAGAGGACTAAAAACAAAAGGGGGGCAGAATGTGCTTCCTCTTTTATTCTTCTAAAGGTACAAAATGGAAGGACAGATCCATGGCATGTGTCCCACTCTTGCTCCACCACATTATCATTGGCACAGCTTGGCAGAGTAGCAAGCTGATAAGAAAAGGTACCAGCATGCATGTTGCATGGGACATGACACAGACACCCTGAACTACTGCATGCTAATATAATTCGGTTGTCAGCTGCTCAAAGCATTGTTTCCTGGGTTGGCCTGGGTAGTATGCAGTGGGATGGAAAAGACAGGTTTGCTCATATATGGATACTGTAGTTTGAATTCTTGAATAAGTCTATCTGTGGAGAACAGGGAGAGCCAAAAAACAAAATCGCCCAACAGTGTCTCATTCTACCACCCATTTTTATATTAGGAACACACAAACTCCAAATTCAGCATGACAACTTTTATGCCACAATATCCTATCACAACTTTCATCGCAACATTCAAGGCTACTGAACTTGACCTGTGACATTCTGATCTAATCCGGTGATGCCAGACTGGTTTAGTAGGTTTATATTCTGAATTGTTCCCCCAATCCTAATTACCATTGTACTGGAACGGAGGGAGCCGCCAACCAGTAACTTGTGATAGGCCAATGTGTTCTGATTACTAACTAATTGGTGTGGTCACACAGTAGCCGTGGAGTTCCTACACAATCTCTTGTGGCCTGACCACCTACACAGTGGAGCCTTGGTTGTTACACTGCATAGAGGGGCTTCTGTGCCCATAAGGAAGGAAATGAGGAGATAGGTTTGTCTTTCAGGCCAGGAGTACTTAAGTCAGCAAAAGAAATTACATGCTCAGCAGCACACTCATCTTCTTCTTGTCTCAATCCCTTATCAGACCATGCCTTGCTCACTGACTCTGTGTAGAGACCAAGAGTGAAACATGGCTTTGGATAGATGGGAGGGGGGAGGGGGAGATGAGGTGAAATGCTTGATAGAAGGATCATGTGCCAATCAGACAGGCTCACAGCATAACCCTCTTAAACTGCAGCCAGGCAGGGGGAAAAAAGATGTTTCAAATGTTTCCCCGTTAGGCTGAAGAAGTTAAGGACAGACCCTGGGCTCCTGGCCTGCTGCCACTCTGCTACATCATCCCTTCTTGAAGATACAGCCAGGGAAGGACTAGATTTTGTAGCCAGGGTGCTATGAAAAGTTGAAGCTTGGGATCTGCAGTTCCTTGGGCTTTTTGTGCAGCTGGATCTCTCAGCTCCATGACACTGCTGCATGATGTATCCCATTCCCAATATGTGCATACCCTATCATCGACTCTGAAAAACAGCTAGGGTGGTCACTGCTGCCTCTAGCAACAATGATTTATGATACAAAATACTTTGCTCTGATTGCCTACAAGGGATACTTGCACTGTACAGGCCATGTAGAGTGCCCCTGATTCCTTCTATTTTGGCAGAGGAAAACATCTACATTACAGTGACTTGAGTGAGGAGAGGCATACATGCAACTATAGAGGAAAAGTATGCAATTCCTCTGCGTATCATCCCCTTCTAGCTTCCACCCTCCTCGGCAAGAATTGTGCCATTTAGTTCTCCTATCTTTCGAGCTATGGCCTGGAGCACAATAGCCCTGGAAAATCTCTAAATACAGCATAGACTAAGATAAAACTGGAAATTTTAAAGTATGTACTAATTTGGATTATAAGTCCAGGCTGTATCCCTTCAGCTGTCTGATCTCAGTATTCTTGTCAATGTAAGTAGAACAAATGCTCAATTGTCCATGAAATTTGTGAACCAAACAAGTTCAGCTCCTCTTAAAGAGAAGAAACAAAGATGAAATTGATGTTAATTTGAGAAAGCAGCTGTAGTAGCAGAAGCAGCAACTTCTGACTCCATCTGTACATGTATTTCCCCACACTCTGAGCCATCTTGTGTTCACTGTTACCCTGGTGTAAAGTCAGTGGAGTTACTTCACATGTACATAAATGTAACGGAGAGTAGGATCTGGCACTGTACAGCCATTTTTTTTCTCTTCCACTATTATGTATACTAGTAGGAATAAAGCTGCCGCTTAAGTCAAAGAGCTGAACAGATATGTCAGGGGTTTAAACTGTAGTCACAAAGATTAACAAAATATTATATTACTACATTTGTCAGAATAAAATTGCTTCACTTATACCTTGTTTTAAAAGTGGTTACTAGAAATTGATCTGTAGATATGTTAGACACATATGAATGATATTGTTGCTGTAGAAAAATATTTTCACGAGATTTCTGCTTTCATCTTACAGAATCAAGCTGTGGAAGTAGGAGAGAGATCGAGGCCCCCTAACAGGTCAGAGTGCATGTCAGACCCATCCTCAGCAGAAGAACTGAGTCACTGGCATTCAAAAGACTGTGGTGTGTTGTCCTCCTCCCAAGGAGTGGCCCTGCTGAGCTGCATGAATTGTGATAGTTTGGGCTTGGAAAGGGTTTCGCCAGCCTCCTTTGTTTTCCTTTACACCTTTAGAGTTTGGCTTCACATCTCTCAACTTTTACAAACTATATGGGGGCAGAGAAGTGTGTATGTGGGTGGGGAAATGGAATCCTAGGGAAGGAGGGCCTGAAGGGAATGCAACAAGCTTCAGGCAAGGTAGTGGGGGGAATGTCCTGTGGCTTCAGATTCCTTTCAAAGTCCATCGAGGACATGGCCTGCTTGCCCTGCCAACTACTGCTGGAGACTTTACTTACTGAGCCTTAAGCTATGGAACCTATTGCATGTTCCTTCATCCATGCCTCTCCTCCATCCTTCCGGCACACTGTGGGAATGAAACACTCATTCCTCTGAAGCTTTTGAGAAGTGACTAGAGCCAGCAGCTTGGCTGTTAGCAACTCCCCATCTTCTCCTGCTCATGGCTTGCAGTAGCCACAATCTCATCCTAAAAGCCCCCTGCGGATTTTGGTCCCAAGGACTCTTTCCTCTCAAGAAGTGAGCAAGCCCTGTTCAAATAGGCAAGGACTCAAACAAAAGCTGAGATTCTGCCTGATTGTTCAACTAGCATTGCTATTATCTTCTGTCTCCCTCATAATTGGAGCAGCAGTACCCCAGCCCCATCCTTTACTTGGAAGCTGAGACAAAGCAAGATGATAGAAAATAACCTATATTTAAACTACTTTAAAAACAAGTTTTTAGAATCCAATTTAGTCAGGGCATTTCCATATCCTTCAGAGCATGGCGTATTCTGAAATAAGGTGACATCCACACTTTAAGCCCTGGCAATTAACAGGGAATTGTCCTAAAGCTTTCACTTGTTGAAAGTAGCTTCAATGGGATTAATGGCTTAAATGCATTAATATAAATGTTGATCCTAATTTTCATTATTCTATATTAGATGACAGGCAAAAGGTAATCTGAGCTGTTGCTAACTAGGGATTGTTGCTTCTTAAAGACTAAAGGGAGAGAGAATCTGGAGTCCAATTTTTATTGCTCCAGGTTTGCTGGCTAGAACCACGGACTGATTCTCTCATCACATAGTACAAGCAGTTCCCACTGATGGCAGTTAGACTCACTTGTATTCTATGACAGGAGAATTGGGCTGAGCCTGGGAATGCTATATACTTTGTGTTGCTATGTAAACACCATGAAATTCATCCAGAAAGACAAGAACACAGATGAAACAGGCAATTTGCCGCATATTAAGTAATGGCATAAATGTCTGTGAGTGAGAGACAGAAAACAAAGAACATGCCTGCAACAGAGAAAAATTGACCCGTCTGACCTCAGTAATGCATGTAAGAAAGTAGAGGGGCCAATGTTATATTCACAGCATGCACACAGAGAAGCTGGATAAAAACATAAAATACTCTTCCTGGAAGATTGTGACATAACACTACTTTATTTCTTATAGTTCAAAATGATAACACACAAGAACCCCAAAATAGAGACAGACACAAAGCAGGCTGCTCCCTAAAACAGAGAGGCACAACTCACCACCTTACTCTTGGCTAGCTCTCTGCAGAATGGATTCGTATTGCATAATTTCCTACAATGCCCTGTAGCTTACAAGCAGGACCAGGAAACCTCGTACAAATGAAATAGAGAGTTTGTAATTTAAACACGTCAATATACCAGAATCAGTTAGAATAAAATATAATTATTCCTCTCTTTCAAAGGATACAGCAAGGGTCAGTTGGCATTAATGCAAGAGAAGCCACTTGTTGATTATGCATTTTCATTTATAACAGGGCAAATATTGCTTTCAGTTGGATTCAATTTTAGAAAATAGAAAATGTATGGGCCTGATCCAAAGCCCATTGGAGTCAATGGAAAAATTTCAGTTGCCTTTGGATCAGACTATATAATAGCTTCCTTGCATATATGCACAACTACCCGTTTTGTGCATGCAAATGGTAGTTAAATCCCTTTCCTGTTTACATGGGCACATCTTTTGTAGGTACAACTTGGGTCCCTTTGTTTGAAAATGTGGCCCTATATGATCAAAACATTCTCTGAAACCTCAATACCTATGTGTGATTACAGTCTATTCTCCCGAGGCTTTCTTCTGTTGAATTCTGACATGCAAAAATGCAATATACACGCATTTAAAAATCTAGCTGAGTTCATTGATCAAAGAACGCATTTTAAAAATCCATGTTTATGTTTAAACAAAGTTGTTCATGACACAAACACCAAAACATTTCTGTTGGTCCCATGGCACTGTTTATGGCATTCAATGTACAGAATATCTTCCTGCTCTTTCATTTGTTAATAACTATTTCCTGATAGTTATTTTCTGTATCTGTAGGGCTGGAGGTTTGTCATGGTGGGGAAAATGTCACAGATAATGTGATCTTCCTGTTTGTTCAGGAATTGTGTGTGTGTTTGTGACTCTCCCTGTAGCGGCATCTCCTGTTGCTGGGGGCTGGGCCCAGTGCCGGTGGGGCATTGTGACCTGGCATGTGGGGTTGCACCGCCATTCAGGTTCCCCACCTCCTCCCCATCACAACAGAATGGCAAAACTTAAGTGAGTGAGAGTGCAACCCAGCTCATCAGGTCACAGCACCACTCAGGTTTTGATCCAACCGTCCCTCTGTCATTATGGGGGACAGGTGGGATGGGGAGCAGATTTGAGCAGTGCAGTGATTCCATGTTCCAAGTCATAATGCCCAGACCGGGATGTCAGGCCCAGCCTGTGGGGCAGAAGCCGCAGGAGTTGCTGGTGTAGGATGAGCACCAGGAGCTGGGCCCAGCCCCATGGGGCAGAGGATCCACTACTACTGGTTGAGCGTGGAGAGGGTTCTCTCCAGCCCCACTCCGGGAACTACCCTCCGCACCTGGCCGGAATTAGGGTTACGGTTCTGGGTCAGAGAGTGCTGGTGCAGGTGGGCGGCACCCCCTTGGCAGGACAAAAAGGAGGGCATTTTTTAATCAAATGATTTTTATTAAATGTAGCGTGACTGCTCTGTGCTTTTCGATTAAAAAAATGATATGCCAAATCTGCAGCCCTCATCATCTGTTATAAAGCAATATGGCATAAAACCTTTTTAATTTCTAAAAGTTGGTGGGGGTTATGGGTTTGAGCAGAGAACTGGGGATCAGGAAGCCTGGCTTCTACTCCCATTTTTGCCAGCCACTTGTTGTGTGACCTTGACCAAGTCACTCGCCCTCCCTATTCCTCATTTCACTCATCTGTAAAACAGTATGTACCTAGAAAGGCTGTGCTGATAGGAAAGGGTTTCAGCTCCCCTAACCCACCCGCAATTTTCCATGTCATGTGGTGAGAGCTCCCTCATCCACGTGGCCAACTTCTGGGTGGGCTGGAGCAGTTTTCATGATTCCTATCCCCCAGCTCACCAAGGAATTAAAAGTTGTTGAAAGCAGTGGTTGGAAATAGACTGGCTGTGCACTGGCTTTTTGTTGTGATCAGGGTGGGGAGTCTTGGAATCAAGACTGAGGGATAGAATCAAACTGGTGAACTCCCATTCACATTGCCTGCTGCTGTGGGTAGGATGAAGAGAAGCTGAGCTGCATTGGGGAAAAATTATGGGGAAGCAGAGGAAGAAAGATGTGTGGAGAACAAAGAAATCAGAGAGCACAGAAGGTGGGGAAGAGGAAGGGAATCAGAGGGGAAATGGAAGACAAAGAAAGAACAAAGATAAAGTAGAAGCTTCTCCAGTCCGGAAAAGAGGGAAAGTTTGGTCCCTCCTCCTTCCCTCCCCCAAGAAAAAAAGTGTGAAAGTGAGAAAACAATATTGGAGGGGAGGGAGAAAACAGAGCTGAAATGATAGTAAAGAGGAGGAAATTAACTGTAAACAGGCAAACAAAAAACAAGTGGTATCTAGGTGTGGAACACCCTCATTATGATTAATACTAAAATTGTCCACAGGGACCTTGATTCTCTATGCCACAGTGGCTCAGCTCTCTCTCACCCTATTCTCCTCATGCATATCTAGCACTGTAAGATGTTAGCTCATCACTGGGAAAGTCTTTTGCAAAGGATGATTGGTAGATGTATAAAGCAGGCATCTTTCAGTGACCCTGTGTGGTGTTTACTTTCCCTTAATTAAGGGAATTTTTGGGGCCTCAGTAATAATGATGTTCCAATAACTGAAATGTCCTCTTTCCAAAAAAACAGCTCACATTTGGTGTTTGGACAGGAACTGAGCCTGCTAAAAAAAAAGTAAAACATGGGTCACTGTCCTAGATGCTGTGAACTTGCAGGAAGATAGCAAAGAGAAAGAGAGAAACAAACAAGCATTCATTTCAGATTAGACCAAGACAGCACAGAAAGTATGTTATTGTAGGACATTGCCAGCAATGAAATTGCAAAAAGTGGAGTTTAAATTCAATTCCATAATAGAGTTGCAGTCAATAAAATAACCTGACATGTAATATTTTGTCTTCTGAATCATTACTACATTGTCACTGGGAAAACAAACTCTGCAAAGATGTTGGTTTTATTATTCATCTATTCTGAAACTTATCAAAAAGTGAAACATCTTATACAAAAAGCTCTTTCCAGTCTATTCTTAATGACACAAAACTGAAGCCGATAACTGTAAGAGCTGAATAGGATGAGGGGTGATAATACTTAACAGATGTCCTTTTGGGTGGGGGGGTGGAAATGTACATTTGATGGGATGATTGGTTGTCTTATCAACTATTTAAAGGGTTGAACACAAACAGATCCTTAGGGTATATCAGGGGAGCTGGAATAATTTGTATAGTGGGGATTCCAAGAGCCATTGAAACAAACTGTAAACCCTGTATATAATGGAAACCACTTCAAGCCAGGGGGTGCTGCAGGACGCCCTGCACTCTTAGTTCCAGCACCTCTGGGGTATATTGAACAAACATAACTGTGCTTTAGAGCATGATATTTCCAGCTTAGAAGATGATCATTTCACTTCCAGGTCAGACAGGGACTAATAGCCTATTACAGAGTACCTGAAACCTTGACTTAGCAACATTTAAGGATACACATTGCCTGGTCACACACATTTCTGAGGTGCAGAATTATAAATCCACGTCAAAGCTATATGCTGTTCAAGATCCATGTTTGTGAAACCTGAGCCAATTGAAAGTATAAAAGCAGAGCAATGCAGATTTGGAGAAATATTAGTTGGCTCCTAAATTTTTTTATTAAAGGAAGAAAATATGTCAATTAGCATAAGAAATATAAACTGATGCCAACTCCAAGTGGTACTGCTCTTCAGCTAACCCAGGTTGGGATCTTCAGCAAACTACAGCACTCATAATATAAAGGACACTTTTCTTCTGTATGGAGAGCCAGGGAAATGTCATATCTATATTTAATTCTGGGGGTGCAACTACCCACCTCCTTTCTACCAGACAAGCCTCCTGTGGTTTGCAGCAACTGGACTCATCTTTGACAAATCAGAGGGGTGGCGAAAGCTGGGAAGAAGTAATGCTTTCCCCTGCTGCACCTCTGAGTGGCTCCTGAGTAGCCCTTTCTTACCTCAGTCCCTCTGCTCCTGGCATTGCTGCTGCCCCTTAAGCAAGGCACCCAGCATCACAACGTCTTCGAGCCCCAAAGACACTCTCTGGCTGATACCCCACTCCATATGCCTGTTCTTCTCCCATTGCCTCAACAAAAGACACAGTTCACACTTTCATTGGGGTGGGGGAGAATCCAGGAGTAGCTCAGGGCACAGAAGAAGGGGGAGGAAGCACTAGCTATTTCCCTTCATGCTTCATCTAGTGAGCTTCCTCTGGGAAGGTACCTGTGCGGTGAACAACAGGAGATTCATTTGCAACAGAATTCATGGAAGTGCTACTTTCTCAGGCAATGCAGAGCTGTTCATCCATTTCCCTACTTAGATTTCTCTGCACTTTGCAGCCCACTATGAAAGCTCACGCTCTTCAGTGCTGCCAAAACCTCCTACACACCTTGGGCTTGGGGGCTCACATGTATAAGATAGCGACAAGCTTCCTAGTGTTTGTAAGGATTATGGAATCCCTTGCAAGCCGCACACAGGGGCTGATTTACTTACTGCTTACCAAAGTGGAGCCCACCTGTTTGTTTGGATGGATAAGGTAGTGTGTGCGTCTGGTTTTTGTTTTATTTCCAGAGCATTGCTCCAGGAGCAGAGTTAAGATAACTGGGTCCCTGTCTGGCAAGTTCACTCGTAACTCTGCAGTTCCTAGATTTGTACGGGTAGCTTTATTTAACTCTAACATTCTTGAAAAGTAATATACACTTGAACCACTGACACTTGCCTGCCGCCTCAGTGAAGTGTCTGTGTGGGTGTAGGCTTAAAGAGTTCACTGGATTTACAATGATTAACATCAAACCACAGAGGAAGCTGAATTATACAAAAGCACAAAGTCATCTGAAGGACTTTAATATTTCACTTCTAAACCTATCCAAACAGATCTTTCAGTAAGCAAGACCTTAGGAAAAATATGTAACAAACTTAAGGAAGCTGATATTAAGAAAAGCTGCTTGAAGCCTTAGATTTTTTGTTTTTGTTTTTGTTAAAAGACACACACAACACACAAAAATCACTTATCAACCAAATAACTTTGGTTCTCTGATAAACTTCGCAGATCATGAAAGTTCTCTTGCTTTAAGGATATTTTTAAGTGGTTTCAAATTGCCACAAATAACGTGCTGTTCTGTGGCCAAAATGGGGAGGGAAAATAGTCATGTCTACTGTAGAAATTTGCCAAATAACCTAGAATAATTGTGAATCCACAGTGGCCCACCCACAGATTTGTAAGGAGAACAGGTTCGTTTTACTGACTACATCAGTAGTTCTTTCTAGTCCACAGTAACCTCTGCATATCTTTGATGCAATATGATAGGTGCATCAACATATCACTTTACACAATGGAATTTATGCAATATAATGAGCTATGTAAATAGGCAGCAGATTCCAATGGAGAGGGCCCTAGGCTGAAAGCCAGGAGATTTGGTTTCTGCTTCTAGCTGTGCTACTCACCTTCTCTGTGACCTTGGTCAAGGGACTTCACCTTTCTATGCCTCAGTTCCCCCATCTGTAACAACACTTTCCTTTATGTGACACTTTTCTTGGGGTGTCCAGGACCATGAGTCACCTTGCTACCCTGCTGCCTCCAGCGAGGAGTTTTTCTTGTAGCTGGACTTCAGCTCCCTTATGCTGCCAGCCCTTCAGCCACTCAAGCGCTCTCCTCTGGGCTCTGCCAGCCCGTATTTTGCTTTGCAGGTAAATTCTTGGTGTATCCCAGGCCCCAAACTCCTTAGAAGCATTGCCTGTAGTGTCCAGCCCTGTCACTAAACACTCACAGTAATGACTAGATTCGCTATTCCCAAGGGAATAGGATACACACATCAGCTTGATTGATTCAACTGAGTATCAGCTCCAATCTAACAAGACAGCACTGTAATCTATTTATAGTCAAAACAAATATAAGTTTATTAACAAAGGTAATGACTTAAGAGATAGTAAGCAAGGGTAATAAGAACAGGTTAAAAATAAAAACAAAAGTACAACACACTAAAACTTAACTTTAACAGGCTGATCTTGTCCAAAGCAATTTCTCACCCAAGCCCTTTCTTGCAGCATTTCAACCAAGGTTGGTTGAGATCCTGTTTTCATGGGCATAACAGCACTGTTTGGTTGCCCCCTCAAATGCACGACAAAAAGAGGGGTCATTGTGCTTTCCTTCAATACCCCGCAGTCCATTGTTTTTGTCCTCAGAGTCAGGATGACTCCTTGTGGTTTCCTTCCTGGGGTGCAGGCTCCAACGTGTCTTCCCATACTCCTGTGTGTTTCTCCCCACCACCACCAGTCAACCTGCTTTTCCTGTTGACTTTCACATATAAATAAGACTTCCTTTGTGTTGGCTTTACCATGCTCAATTTACATATGAACCAAGGCAGGTGGTTGCATATCTCTTTGTCTGGCAAGACCAGTTTGCTACAGATTCTAAAAGGTAATTTCAATATATACAACTTCTTAAATATCACCTGCACATACATCACAAAACAAATTATGATGACCAGTGGGACGTAAACTTCCATTGGACACCTCACACGACCCTTTTCGGGTAAATACTAAAAAAGGAGTGTGTTAAGTGTAGTGAGTTTGTCAGGCCTGATAGGAGTGGCTGTTACAGACCAATGAACACTTTGCCAGTCGGCTTTGAGGGTCACAATTTGTCAACCACTTTGAGATCTACAGATCAAAGTATAGGAGCCAAGTATTGTTACTATGTATTTCATATTGCAACAGAGATTTACAGAAAACTGGGAGTTTTGCTAATTTCATGCCATAGTGAGATATTTGTTTCCCTGCTAATAGTCCTTTGTAACATTTATTTTGAATGTATTGCACTGCCAACCTCCACTGGATTATGCACAACAAAACAAACAAACAAACAAACAAACAAAAAACCTACTTGAATTAATCCAAAATACTAGAGAACAGATCCTCAACTTGTCATAGCCACAATTAAAATAATTGGAGCATATACAAGCTGAGGCTCTGGGCCTAGAACTTAAGTAGATGTGTACAGGGTTACACAAAGGGAGCAATGTGCAAGTAGTCTTTGTTAGTTATGTTGTTTTTTGTCATATTCAAGACACTGAGCTACAAAAGAGATACACAGGTCTGGCCAGACATATGGGATGAAATCCTAGCCCCAGAGAAGTAAATGGCAAAACTTCCAATGACTTTCATAGGGCCAGAATTCCACTGCTGATATTTAACAGGGATAGAAGTTTCTTCCATAAAAATTGTCTGATTTATATAGGAAAAACCAACATTGGAAACAGTTCTCACTTTAATTCCAAGGTTCACTATTAAAGCAAATGAAAAATATGCTTCAGTAGATTAAAAATAGATTTAAAACTTCATTTTTATCCTAAAGACTTTTACAACATAAAGCCTCCACTGTCCAAAATATCAGGGAGCCAGGACTCTATTCAGGTTCTGAAGGGCATAGTTCATTTTGTATCATTCTTGAATCTCCACACCCTATGGAGGAGACATTGCCCCACAAAGTCAGTGATCAAAATGAAAAACTGATCGCAGTGGTACTTGACAAAAACCTGTAAATCTTGGGAGAGTTGTAACAATATAAAATAAACAACCCCCTTATTTACCTTTTAGTATTGATGGGTGTTTTTGGCCTTCTTGAAAGTAAGGGATTGTTCTAGTCCCTGATTTTCCCTGAGCAGGGTCTGCCAAACTGAGAGATATAGAAAGCAGGAGCAGGGCGGCAGGTTTGTATAATTTTTGGTGTTGCCCAGAATGGGTCCAAGTCGCGCCCTCCCCACCCACCCACACACCTGCATATTGGTGCACATAAAAAAATTAATGGGGTGGGGCCAAGGGATTTGGAGTGTGGGAGGGGGCTCAGGGCTAGAGCAGAGAGTTGGGGTTTGGGGGGATGGCTCTAGGGTGAGGCTGGGGATGAGTGGTTGGGGTATGAGAAGGGCTCAGGGTTAGGGCAGAGGGTTGGGGCCAGGGATGAGGGGTTCACAGTGCAGGAGGGGACTCAGGGCTGGGGCAGAGGGTTGGGGTGCAGGAGTGTGAGGGTTCTGGCTGGGGGTGCAGGCTCTGGAGTGGGGCAGGGCTGGGGATGAGGGGTTTGGGGTGCCAGGCAGGTTGCCCCAGGGCTGTGGCCAGAGAGGAGGCCTCCACAGTCCCCCCCATCCCTCTCCCTGCCGGCAGCAGTGGGCTCCAGAGGAGCCCCCCCTCCACTCCCCTGGCAGCACGCTCATCCGGCACCGGCACTGCATGTGCTCCTAGGGGCCAGGCCCCTCTCAGGTCCAGGAAGCTTCCTCGCCTCCCCTGTGGTGAGTGCTGAGGTGGGCTGCTATGACATGTGCACCTCCTTGCTCCGCAGATGGTGCCGCCTGCTGCCGGTGCCGCTCCCTTTTGTAGCCGGCAGCAGCCAGCGAGGGAGCGCAGTGTGGAGTAGCAGGGCAGTCACCTGCTGCCCAGGACGCAGGCAGGGATGCTCCGGGGGAGGCAGGTGGGGCGGTAGACAGGTCTGGGAACATTGGTGGAGCTAGGCCCCCATGCCCTGAATTTGCTGGAGCACAGGCACCTCGGGTCCATATAACTCACCGCCCCTGAGCAGGAGAATCATTTCAGACTGCCAAACTCGTTTTTCACTTGTGAGTGGAGTCACAATTTTTTAACCCATTTAACCTGTGAAAAGCCAGTACATTAACCCACTGCTATGGACTGAGTTTTAGATCCTAAACATTAATCCTTGCATAGTAAAACCAAGTAATGCACTATACACAAAGTTGATGAAGCTGATACATAAGCCATCTTTGTTCCAGGGATTGAATTTTACTTCCCAAACATGGAAGTCTAAAATCCCCATAGATAAATGTTCCTTTTACAGAAGTAAGAAAATATTTCTAATGAGATTATTTACTGGAAGTGCTGTAAATGCATGCCCCATAGTAAAGAGGACTGGTAAGTCATTCAGCATCTGCAGGAAGGATGGATAATGAAGCCAAATGAGTGTCAAATTACTTCAGGGCTTTCCTTTGCCTGATCTGGATGAGAACATGAGGTTTTATCATAAAGGAGAAACTGCAAACTGAACTGACTGGTCTGCAATCCTTGAGAAAAAGCACCAACATCTGTTTCTGGTCTTTTGCTGAAGAATCTCTCCAGTTGATAATTTGGATTGGAAGCAAATTGGTTTGTTTTCATAGGTCCATTTCTTCCAAGCACAGATAAAACAAACCTCTCCTGTGGGTCCAATGGTTTGTACTCTGAATTCCTGGTTTACATGGCACAGATTCTCTGTATTATATTGCTAGCACATTATCCATCTTGACAAGAACAAAACTGGTATGCTTTGGCAAGATTTCTATGGAATAGGACTCCCTGGTCTGATACAAGCATGAAAATAGGATTCTGATAAATTCCCTATGGAGAAGAACATATCTAGAATATATGTTACATTTATCACAAATGTCAAATTCAGTATTCTAGAAGGGAAGCTGTTCTGTGCTAGCAAATTCTGTCCTTAGATTTGACAGATTTTACCGGTCATATTACAGATGGACCCGCGTCACAAGATTTGGGTCTGGGTATGAGATTCCTCAAAGTCTGCAGCCATATGGATCAGGAATTATGGATCAAGCCTCATCTCTTATATGTGAAAGAAATTCATCTCCTTCCCTCTACTTCAGAAACTTTCCTTGAATGATGGAATAAAGGGGTGGAGAGGGCAAAATAATGGTAAAAATCCTTCAAGAATGGTTCCAGCTTCTTATGCCTGAAGTAAAATGAAATCAAAGCATGTAGTCTACAATGAGAAGGCCATTCTGAAGAGTCTCAAGGGGCTAAGTGCTTTCTCTTTTTAAAAGACAGCAAAATGCAAAAACCATGAGAACCTTGTTTTGGAAGAGAGACTTATTAATGTGCACCCATATTAAAGTTGTGAAATACTTCCTACAATGTCTTTTCCTTGAACACATCAGTACATGATAAATGAGGAATTCATTTCTTGTACTGAAGGAGCCATAAAAATAGCTAGAGGAAGGAGGAACATTGGAGAATCTAACATATGGGAGAGAGAGAGAAAGAATATATTATTGATTGACTATAGTCTATGCCACCCAGGTAAGCTTTCAGCATGGAACCAGTGTGGGGCAAACTATCTAGATTCTTAAATATAGGATATGGATAAAATATCTATTTCCCCAAGTGGAGGGGCAGTATCTACTATTTTGTGATTTCATTTTCCATCAGGAAACAGTTATGATAGCATTAACCAACCACAAAAGAAATGCAAAGTAAAGGAATTCAGCTGACAGTGCCTTCTGGTCAGAGTGATGTGGCTGTTTGATGGCTTTGGAAGTGACAATTGCATCTGATGTGATGTCTAGGTTACAGCTGATAATAAGACATAAAAAACTGAGTGCAAGTCAGCTTGATGTGCAAAAATGCAGTATCTTATTTGACTCAATGAGTTCTACCCTAGCTTCAAATTTCACATCTGAAATATTTGTGTGTATCTAAGAGTATGTCTACATTTGGAGGTGTAATTTCCAACTCAAGGAGACATACTTGCACTAGCTTTGACTAAGCTAATGTGTTAAAAAGAGTGTAACCACAGCGGTGGGAGGGGCTAGCTGCCCAGGTATGTGCCTACTGTCTCAGACATGTACAAACTTGAAGTGTAGTGTGACAAAGTTCTGTCCTTGACTCCGTGGGTCCTGCGTTTCCTGACGGATTTAGCTAACCTCAGAGGCTCTCTGTGACCCTCCACATTGCCCTTCTCTCTCTAGAGGCAAGGGTCACAGTCTACTGAGCCATTTTCATCATAAGCCAGCAAGGGAGGTGAGGAGAAACAACCCTCCCTTGCACAGTCTCTGTTGTCTCCCAGTATCAGTGATTAATCAGGGAGGGGGGGGGAGCCCGGGCCCACCCTCTACTCCGGGGTCCAGCCCAGGGACCCTAAAATTAGCAGCTATGGAAGCTGACTTTTTGGAAATAGGATGTGTGCAATTCCCTGGGCTACTTCCCCACAGCAGCCCCCACTCAATATCTTCTTCACAATTACCTCAGGGCCTCCTTCCTTGCACCTGATATGGATTCATACTACTTCATTCCTCCTACAGCACAGTCTCCCACCTATAGCTCCTGACACCCACACCGCACTGACTTAACTGGGAGGCTTTTAAATAGTTCCAGCCAGTCCTTGATTGGCTTCAGGTGTCCCAATCAATCTAGCTATCTCCACTGCCTTCTAGAAGGATCTTAATTGGCCACAGGTGTCTTGATTAACCTGGAGCAACTGCCATTTGGTTACCATGGTATCAGGGATTTGTTTAGCCTGGGGCTAACATACCTGTTCTTCACTACTTTACTGTAGCCATCTGGCTTGCCCCATCACAGTAGACATACTCTATGTTTGTAGGAGGGGGAAAAAGTGTGATGTATTTGAGAAATAATGTGTAATCAAATAATTAACAATGCAATACTGATGGGGGCAGAGTTAAGGCTGAATGTTCAAACTAGAGTTTTGCATTCTCTGGTTTCTAAGTATTATGGAACAAATACTTTGCATTCAAGTAGTATTTTTGCATTTTATGGTATAGTTACATTGATTTTATTCACACACCCCAAGCATGGTTTTTCAGGACTGATGTTAAATTTGCTGATACTGTGTAATAAGAAAAGTGCTTGGAGCTATAAACACAAGTTTCTGAACCTTTCATACCGCAGTCATCAAGAAGCGTACCTTAGATGTGCATTCAGCTAGAAAAAATTGACATGGCTATTACTCTAGTTTATATGCTCCATATTATATCTCTAAGAATTGTACTAAAGGTATCGAACTTGCTTCTGTCCTTGGTCCAAAGTAGTCCAAATCTAGTGACCTGAGCATGCTGTAAAAGATAACTGTTGATAGAGTTTTTGAAGAGGGTTAAAGGTATGCTTCCTAGATGGAGACAGAAATGAGTTATTGTAGATGTCTCGTTGGCTGAGTTTCTGCTAAATTTATTTTAATACTGCTGAGATTTAATTGTATTAATGGTGTGTTATGTCACCTTGAGCCTTGGACAAGTGCCTTTTTATTGTTATTTAAAAATAATAATAAAAAATGTGTCAATCAAGAATGGATGATTTAATCAGAAGTGCAGTATAAAACTACAAGATACAAACAAATCTGTCTATCTCACTGCTTAATGAGTAAAAGAAAGCCAATTGAAATGTATTCAGGCTTCCAAAAGGTCCCACAAGAGGCTACCAAAGAAGTTTAGTAATCATGAGGTAAGAAAGGCAAAGTGTTGTTATAGGTCAAAAACTAATTAGGTGACAGGTGAAAAGCGATTGAGTTTGTTTACACAGAAGTTTACAAAAATATCAAAATGGATACCTTTCTAATGAAATGTTTTCATTTTGAAACCACTTTTTGTTTTGTATTATAAACATTTTAAAATGTTTCAATCATAATGGAACATTTATATTTTATCAAAATAAAACATTTTGATCAACATAAAACTTTTTTTTGCAGAAATTTTTTGTGGGAAATTTCAGTTTGTGGGTTTACTCCATTCCAGAATGAACAATTTTGAACTCATGGAATTTTCTACAAAATGGAAAATCCAATTCTCAGACACTTCACTGGCGGCTTCACCATTTTCACCCCTATGTGGATTAGGTCTGCTTAGTCAAGCCCAACGGATGTGGTATTGAAGATGTGTTGGCAGCAAGTGAGTTCATAACACTGATTTAGATGACCCAGTGTAAGCAACAGGACATTTTCCCAAAATTTTCCTACCAGAAACAAAGCAGATCACAAGAGTCAGAATTTCTTTAAATAGAGGATAAACTGACCTAATAGAGCTGTCAGCTAGTCACAATGTCTTTTGGAACTAAGACTGTGTTTTGAGAGCTATGAGTCACAAACAGGATAATAGAATATGACAAAATAATGAAGTGCTTTCTGCCCCCCCCCATCATTTAAATTTGGCAACATCGAGTCTTTGAAGTGTTGACTGAGGAAGACTCAGGGGCCTCACTTTGGTTTCCAATCAAAGAACAAGTACAATTGTCTATATACAAAGTGCTATGAACACTTGTATGGCTAAATTACTCCTTTATTTTTTCTATTGCGTAAAACTGTTGAGTTTGGAACTTTTCTTATTGGTGTTGTTCTTACAAGTGTAACAAAAGTTGTTAACTTTTCTGGAAGCTGGGCCCTAGGTTTGCAGGCTAGCACAGGCCTCCTTACATGAATATCAGTACATTCAACGATAATAATCCAAATAAAAAGATTGATGGGCATAGGTACTGGTTTCTGTATTCTTGTAGGAAGTGTATCAGCACAAGTTCTTTGGGGTAGGTGCTATATACTGGTCTGTGTTTGTACAGTACCTAGTACAATGGGGCCCCAGTCTTAGCTAGTCCCTAGGAATTACCATAATAAACATTATGAATAATAATAGAGAACAAAGAAACTGAATTTTGAATAAATCTAATTTCACATTGTGTGGGGAAGTATTTCTTGTATTGGTTTTGAATCTCCCTCCTTTTAATTTCATTGGATGTTCCCTTGTTATGAGGCAAGAAAAAAATAGTTCCCAATCTATGTTATTTATACCATTTTGTTATTTCATACGATTTATCATGTCCTCTTATTAACGTCCTTTCTAATCTTCTATGTAAACAATCTCAATCTCTTTTAACCTGTCTCCTAGCTAGTTTTCGACCTATAATACTTTGCCTCTCTCATCTCATGATTACTAAGCTTCTGTAGTAGCCTCTTGTCAAAGGGCTTTTGGAAGCCTATGTAAATGTCAATTTGCTTTCTTTTACACACGAAACAATGAGATATAAACAAAATCTAACAGTTCTATTCTGCCACCCATCATTGTAGTATCTGAGCATCTTCCATGTAAAATGAATAGCAATAGTGAAATCTCTAATGGAGTTCAAAAAAGGATATATTCCAGAGGCTCCATGGAGCTTACATCTAATTTTTTGTTTGGATTCTAGCTAACCTAGAGTCTAACCTTGAGGTGCACTGAGCTCCCGCTGTTCCCCCTGACATTAGTGGAACGGGTGAGTGCTCAAGCTATCCAGAAATAAAGATCTTATTTTAGATAGTTTTCATCTATTGTTTAGAAATACCAGGCCAAATCCTTAGACAAAGCTGCCAAAAAGTCTGAGACCTTGCCTGAATAAGGACCAAGTGAGTAAAGCATTTGGTATTTGGCCCTTAAACAATACAATGAGGGATTTAAATAAAGAGGAAAATAAATTAAGGGATAAAAGTTAAGAGACATTTTCAGATTTGTTTTGAGGCATCTAAAATCTAAGACTTGCTTAAGAGAGCCAGGAGATTGTTTTTTAGCATAAGTAGGATTTGTATTGAATTCAGTTATTTTTCTTTGCTTATTGAACAGTAATTTGAATCAGTGAGAGACTGCCAATTGAAGTCAACAGGAGTTTTGCCTGTGTAAAGGCTGTGTGACTGAATCCACAGGCATTGTAGAGGGAATGGTGGAGAAGACGGTATCTCCTATCATTCTTGATATTATAAAATAGAAAAGTAGTACCAAGAGGGGATCTAGGGTTAGTAAACAGAAATAACTCACAAATTTAAAACTTGGGCTGGTTTTGTATTTTGCCAGTAAATCTGGGTTCCAAATTAATTTTCATTTAAGACAGAATCAAAGAAAACCCCTATTCTATGCTGTTGACCTGCCACACTATTCTATGTGACTCACAAGCAGTCTTTATAAAAGATACATTGTATTCTACTGTAACTTCCCCAAACATTGCAATTTACCATACTGTCACCAGTCTGATTGCTGTAGAAGGCTAATGAGGTATATTTTAAATACGGGAAGTAATAAGAAAATCATACACATAGATCAGGCCAAGCTCATCATGCCACGTCAAAATATTTTTGAACAAAACTCCTTTCGTGTTAGATATACTGCACTACATTTAAGAGTTAGCAAAAATATATGCAGTATTGCTAACCTTAATCATTCAAAAATCATGAGTCAGGCCCCAGTCGATCATAAGACGGTCTTAAAAAATCATTAGATTTTAAAAATAAATGATGATGGGAGAGGGTTATTGCTTCCTGGTTTTTCAGCAATGTTTTCAGGCTGTTCTCTACAACCACGAGAGCTAGAAATTAAAAACAAAACAAAAAATGCAAAGCTGAGATTTTCATGTAATCCCATGATTCCAGGAGCTGGGGCTTTAAGAAAAAAAAACACCAAATATTGTTGACGTTGATAAAACTGAAAAATATATATGCTACCAGGAATTATTTTAAACAAATATTCACACATGCAATTACTATGTGGTGCGAGCTCCCAAATCCATCTTGGGTAGAACAACACAAGTCTGTTGCATTCTCTTCTTCTCCTAGAAGCATGGAGAAGAGTGCTCTGGCATACTCTCCCAATTACCAAGCAGGCATTCTCATGAGAATTTTTGCTGGCAGGACCAGTAATAACCCCCTTAAGGGGCTCCACTCCTCTGCTGAGGTGGGAGGTCTGTGGGGGAGAGGAAAGGCTAGGAACAAGTAGGGAGGCAATTAGTCTCTGTGCTGTTGGTCCTTCCCCTTGTGGATTTCAGGCTGGCCTCTGACATCTGTGGATGTCCTAACACCCTGTCATTTCCTCAGGCAGGAGCAATTCTCTAACGGGATAATTCTGAGGAAACTCTGCAAATAGGTACTTAGTTTCCTAGCCCTAATAGGGCCAAATCAATGAAAGGCCTAAGGAATGCAACACTTTAAACTTGAACTTTAATGGCTACAAAATAGTTGCATCACCTGCAGTGTTACACAGTCACAGATTTAAATATTTGTATATCCTATACATTGGAATAGAGTAAATTTTGTTCAGGTATACTCCCTGCCCTTCCCCATCTTGAGAAGATGCCAAGCGCGGGCCTACTCCGTGGCAAATACGCATTTCCATTGCCTGTCGGAGTTTTAGGGAAAAGATCAGCTCTTAATTCCTTGAGCTAACACAGGGCTCAGCACAACCCCTGTTTGGACAGCTTGTAAGAGTCTCCTCAGGCCTACTTAATCTCAGTGTCAGACTGTCTAGAACCCTCCAGTTCTCCCTCCACCTTTAACAATGGATGTTTTGTTCCCTCTGCTTGCAGCTGAAAGCCTACCCAGCTGGTTATTCTGGCTGTCTCCTGAACGGTTTCCTCTCTATTTCTCTTTCTAGTCTTTTGCTTAGTTTCAACTGCCTCTTTCACCCTCAAATTGCAGAGAAAATTCTAATTAATGTATAAATAAGTTATGCACCTTTGCCTTAATTTTTTTAACATTCTGCATTTTCACTAAGCCAAAGCAAACATGTTCTATAGCATCAGATAGTGATACTGAGGGGTGCCTCCTAAGAAGCAAGCTTTCACAGCAACTCTGGAACACGTATGTTTTCATGTAGTCTTCCTCTTAAACCACTATAAGTTCACAATCCTTCTCTCTGATTACCAGTGTTTTTAACGTGCCTATTGTCACAATATCTCGGTGCTGACCCCAGGCAAGTCTCAACACTGGACAAAAGGCATTCTGTAAAGCCAGGATTACAGAGCAGTGATGAGCAAAGCTTCAAGAGCATTAGAGGCTGGTTTGGTCACATATTCAAAAAACTGGATGCTAATATAAATCTTATCTGAGCTACAATACAGTATCTGAACCTCGTGAGTCTCCACACTGGGTTGGCAATCTGACGAGAACCCCTTTTCTTCAGATATTTCAGCATTTCTTTCTGGTCCAAGCCAAAACTAAGAACTAGAAAAGAATGGGGAAAAAATTAAAAATATTGCATGCAAAGAAGTTATCCAAAAATATTAAAACTTCAAGATAACTTAAAATTTTAAGTTAAGGCCAAACTGTTTAAGTTAAGGCCATCTGTGCTGCAGAGATAGAGATACCAGACATATTTGTAGTTGCAAGTCTTTGAGATCAAAGTACCCTCTCCCACTCGCACCAGCTTTTCTGGGCAAGATGGAATATAGAATTCCAAGCACTCTGTAGGACATTGGGGATCATGGGTGAATGGTGCATTATTCAGAATGAATAGGTATAGCATCTCAGGGGGTCTTATTAATCACATGATATTTGGAGAGCTCATCCCCCTTCTCTCATCATTAGATATGCCAACTTCTGGTCTTTTCCCCAACTTTTTCAAGGGTTGGGAAGAACGGCCTCTGGCATAATCTTCCACCATTCACTCTTGACGTTTGGAGGCCCAAGCGCTTCCATAACTGAAACCCACTGGATCTAACCTGAGTCTTCTCCTGTTAGCCATGAAGGGACGGAGAGGGTCCAGCACTGTGACAGAACCATGTCCCATTGAGAAGAGAAAGTCCAAGGGGTAGTGGTATTCAAGAGTTAATACAAAAGCAGATTTCAGGTGGCAAGTTTTTAAAAGGTTAACACAAAACACACATTAAAGATGTCTCATTATCAAATTCATGGTAAAATTGGTTGATTAAATAGGTTTGATGTTGAAGCTGGTCAGTTTTCCTGATTTTGCAATGCTGATTTAAAGTTAATTTTTGCTTTCTTTTCATCTTTTAAGCTGCTTACTAAATATATGTTTTAAAATATTGTCAACAATACAAGCTTATTTGCATATTTTGGTAAATTTCATCTACAGACTAGAGGCATGTGTGTGTGTCCTGCATATGTCAAAAATATCATGTTTGCATTTGCTGACTGCACATCATTCAAATCCTCATATCCTGTAGAGTATGAAGATTACAAATACAATGATCAGCTGCAAATGAGTAAAATCAAATTATATTATAAATGTTAGGTCACTCAAGATCTATGATATAGAAATCTTCATACCTGACTCCATTAACTGTCTGATAAATTGTAAGTTATTTTATTGCTGCTGAAACTTAAACCAAGATTCCATTGACTTCTCTATTATATCTGATTGTGATTGGGGCATTTTCTTTGATGTTACCAGGATTTTTCACAAGGTAGCTGAATTTTCCAGATGTTTTCTCAATGAAGAGAAGTACTTTGGCTCTCCAGTGTTCAATTATTTTCATAGGCTTTGACATTGTCAGACGTGATGGCTACCATTATTTCTCAACTTTGACATTCAACATTTATACCATTGAGTGAAGTCAGGGGGGGAAAAATCAAGTAATTCACTCGGAGCAAAATTGTTAGTTCTGAGCGATCTTCTCCCTTTTGAACTCAGAACACCTGATTTCTTCCCACACGCTACACACAGCAATCTGACAGTGCTGTATCTCAGCAATCAGGAATATTGAGACTTCTGTAAAAAGTGTTTTAAACCTCTGATAACTAAGAGCTCTACAATAACAAAATTCACAACTTTCATCACCATCCTTGCACAGACCACCTCTTGAGGTACAATGTAATGATATCCCACCAACTGCTGATTGACTTCATTAACAAGATATTGAAAGAAACATGTATTACAGCTGATCAGTATAAGAACTCTATTGTTACTGATACAACGTATGAGATATTGTCTGTTTATGATGCACAAAGTATATTTAAATTCTTAGAACAGAGGTACAGTTTCATTTTGCCTTTTGTCACTCTAACTTTTCAAAGTTGGAGAAGTTTTGAAAAGCTGCAGAGTAGTAAAACAAACAGAGAAAAAATCCTGGACAGAATTCATTTTTATTGCACTCAGTTGCAAAAAGAGAAAAAGGGAAAAAAGAGGGGCAGGAGGAGATAGACAATTTTTAATAGATTTTTTCACAAAAATATTTCATAGGAATTTTTTTTTAATGTTCCATTTTGACCCCTGAGGAACAAACAAATTCAAAATGTCAAAGTTTTACTTGATACTATTCACCCATTTTTTTGGACCACCTCTACTATTTGGCCTTATATCAAAAGTAAGGTAAATAGGTGCCTGCTGAGGGGTTGAGGTAGGACTATTGCAAGGGCAGAGTCACTGGGTGTCTGAATTGGAGCTAATGGAGGACAGGGAGGGACATAGGGATTTGGGAGTCTGGGATAATAGCTGCAGGAGGTCTGTGTGAAGAAGGAGATTGCAGAGAGATGGAATCTCAGAAGTTGCACCCACACATTTAAATTTGCTGGTGCTTAAATGAACCAAATCTCAGAAGTTTGAGGCTCCCCCATCACTACTTGGCAGGTTAATGTATTTTGCACTCAGTGTTCTATGATGGTGCCAGATTGATTATCTTTTCCTAATCAAGATGTGTATGAATATGACATTTTGTTTATACCAATTCTCTTTTTGTTCTCCATGTGCATAAACAGCTATACCAATGCTAAACAATTACAATTTTGTATTACAGACCCAGATGTGGAGAAGCATGTAGGCTTTCAACAAGGGTCAGTGATGCCAAAAAAGTTGTATTTTACCTAATAGGTTGCACAATAGCATTTCAGATGAAAAAGCATGTGCACTGCAATGTCTCATCTACACTATGAAAAATTAACAAGTTTAAGAACCTGTTACCACAGTGCTGCTGTTCTCACTGGGTCTTGCATCACAGTAGCTATTCATGGGGTTGATAGGACCTAATCCTCTGTAGTTGTCTCTGAAACAGTTGGAGTAGGATTCAAGCTATTATGTATTTATCTTTAGATGGAAAGACACAAAGGACAAAGATGAGACTCTTCAATAGTTACAACTTTCTTTAATATGGATTCTGCAGACCAGATCTTGCCATGCAATAAGGCTCCTTTGTGCCATTCCAGTGGCTAAAACTCATCTTTGTGTAGGTGTACTAAGCACTACTTGATTATAGCTGTGGATCTGGTCTTTCATTTCCACAAACCCAGAGTAGTTCTTTCTGCATTACGAAATCTCCAATGGAACACATGACTACCACATTGTGCTCACACTACACACAACTACTCATGAAGTAAATGAGTAGTATGATTATATTCCACCTATGAACAATATACACTCGCAGTAATCTATTGTAGAGAAAGGAGGTTAAAGAAATTGTTGCTGCTGGAGATTAAAATGAAGTTTAGGAGACTAATATTAAAGAGAAGCCCTTGAAGCGTCTTATTTTGCTCCTCAGTCTAGAAATAATTTTTTTTTAAATCTGAACAGACAATAATATGGTTTCTATTTGTGCTTGCTGGCTTGCCTGTCTGTGTTTATCCGTGGGTTGCAGCTAACTGATCACATACCATATCTGTTGGACTGTGGTAAACCAGCACTAGTTATTTTCCTTGAGATGCTTTTAAAAATGCTTCCAGATATCAAGAAACCAATTGATCTAGGAGAACTTGGGGTTGATTATGCTACAACACAAACAATGTGCAAACGCTCATAAAATGTGTAATGTAATGAGTCCAACAATCTGCACAGGACCTTTCCACAAATGGCACATCTACAAACCTGTGTGTACAACATGGGGAAAGATCACAGGTTCATAAAGAGAGCCACTATTGCCATGGAGAGAGTGTCTGATTAATCTGATTACAAACTTTAGCGTGATAATCATTGCATGGGAAGAGAAGGCTATAATTTGTGTGTCTGGATAGTTCCAATTCATCCACCATTGGTATGGCTCTCTGTTAGTAAGGCTTGGGACCAGTATTGCTCTGCTCTGCCAGAGCTTTCCATCGAAACATATTCCTTCCAATTAAAAAACAAAACAAAAAACAAAACAAAAAATATATTTATCCTCCATGTATCCTTCAGTTCCCATACAATAGAGACCTGAGCTCACAGGACTGCATGCTTTAAAAAAGTTACAACAGGTAACTTTATACACTCCTTGTGCCTTTTTTCTTCAGGCTTTGGAGGGGGGAGCAGGTAACATGGTATATAACTTTCAGGCCATATCAGTCTTTGTATTGTCCATGCCCACATAAAGAGCTGCCTTAAGGTGAGTATTTGTTATGCTGTTTACATTTAAATGGGCCCAGGCCCAGGGGTAGAATAACAGTACTCCTGTTTTCAAGTATAATGCACTCTTGTTTTGACCTACCGGCCTTTCCTCCATTGCGTAGCATACTACGGATAGAAATGGACTCAATCATCTTAAGTGTCTGCTACCATCTTCTACAGTGCAGTGGCTCAAATTTAAGTGCTAATATACTTTCATATATTGCTAAAGCACTTGGAAGGCTTAGAAATGTAAAATGTATGTTTTACAATCATGAAATCATGATATACTTATATTTTTAAGTGTATAGGGCTGTCTGAATGCTTTGCCCTGGGGAAGGGGAGGAGAGACAGAGAGAAAGTGAGACCAAGTGTGCTGCCTAGCTGCCTACAACTTTTGGCAATGGATCAGACAAATAAGTTCAGCAGAAAGTCGATGTAATTTTATTGGACCACACTGTCTCAAGCAATTAGAGAAATATTTGTAAAACATCAGATGAGAAGGAGGAACATGGAGCCCAATAATGCAAAACAATGTTTATAAAAGAAAAATCATGAAACTGGAAGAGTAAACACAATTAGTCTATCAGCACCTCCTGTTCTTCTAAAGATTACTTAGCTAAAAAGCAGAAAGTTTTCCTATTGCATTTGCAAGAGTTCATACTAATGAAGTCCAGAAATATACATATATCATCAGAAGTGCGTGTGTGTGTCTGTGTGTGTGTGTGTACACACTTCACACATGATTTACACACATGGACAAGGGTTTCAACTGTATCTGTTGAAGAAATATGAGTTTTTATCTACAAATATTTGTTTAGAAAAAACACAACACAGAATGTGTGTGTGAATTGCACAAATAAATGGCTACTCTCATGTGAAACATCTCTTTGGAAATACTTCCTCTCTTTTAAGTAGCTATGTTGTTAAAAACAGTTTTGACTACATATAGACTACAATCTCTTACTCACTGAACAACAATACTTGCTTTTTCTCCCCTCTTTGTTTGAGACACACATACCAGCATGTGTCCTAGCCTAGGACAACTTCAGTTCTTGTCTATTTAGTGGAGCAGAAAATGTAATCTTTCTAATTCACATCATAGGACTTGTCACATTAACTGTGCTGTTAAGACTCCAGTTACTTACACATTAGAGTATGGAGAGGGTTTATTTGTTAATGCTAGGATAACTCAGTATTGCTTGACCAGTGGCAATTATCTGATTAATAGGACTGGACAAAATGCAAATATTAGTGTGTCCATTAAGAGTTCTAGCAAGATTAACAGTGGGCCTGACCTTCAAAATTTGGATCCAGGTTTGGTTCAGACTTTGAACAATCCTAAATGTAGGTATGCTAGGAATGGGGCTGCAAGTTCAAACTGGTCTCTAATCAAGATTAAAACCTACGGGGCTCTTCTGGGGCATACCTGATGTCTGAGTGTGCTCATTGCACAAAAAGGCAAGGAATACGACCAAGTGAAAGGACACCCTGATGCATTGTGATGCCTAAAGGAAAGCCCACAGCTCCAGACCAGGGAGATATTCAGGAAATGAAGGGCCACTTCACAAGGATTCACGTCACAGATTGGGTGGTAGAAGAACCAGGAAACTTCCAAATGTAGACTGCTGCCAGTAGATGGGATGGCTGACCAGGTTTTTGCTGTTTCAGAGTTGGGGAGGCATCTTGAATACAGCAAAGATAACAGGGCAGAGAATGCACATGGTATTTGGAGCATCTCTAAATGTTTTAATAGTTCATATAAAGCCTCTGAACAGTGAGTTGCTTGTCTGAATCATTAGAGCTCTTGTGGTTCAGCTATCACTAGTTTTGCCTTGATTATTTCACTTTTTCCACAAAAGCAAAGGACTGTTTGCAGAAAATGCACAATTAATATTGGACGGCTCTTAAGTTCGATGCGGAAAGGAATTTAAAGGTCAGGGCTTATAGTAGGCACATTGACTGGATAGTTTAGGAAAGCTTGAATTGCCACTGCCCATGCCGTGGCTAGACTACAATAGTCTCCAGCACTTTTGGTCTGACAGCATTCATGAGCACTTAGTTCACCAACAAAAATTCTTTCCAATTCATCTAAGTTTGTGCTTCTGGCATGCTGCATATTCAAGATAGGCTAAGCAAAATGTTCCCATCTGAAATCAGAGTGGTTTGGAAGTTTTACTGCAACCCAAGCATCAGCCCTTGTCAACATTCAGCAGGTCTGTGCTGTTCTCACAGCCCTATTTACAGCAGCTGAAGAGTTTAAACACTTAACAATGGAGTTGACTTCAATGGAAACAGGAGCAGGTCTTGGGAACACTAACCTTGAAGTTTGTTTGCAGGGCTTGAATCCAGGGCCAGCCACTCCCAATCAAAACCTGCAGGGGTTCACCTATCCATAAGTCAGTGACTTCCAGATATCAGTGAAAACAATATGCAGTATAATAGTTTTTCAGCAAACAGACTTACATTGAAAACAGACTGTCAACTTTAGGACATATAGAAGGGTATGTCTACACTAGAGCTGGAGGTGTAATTTCCAGCTCAGACAGACATACCTGTGCTAGCTCTATCAGAGCTAGCATGCTAAAAATAGCAGAGTAGCATGGGTGGCATGAGAGGCTAGCCACACTGAGTACATACCTAGATGATCAGGCGGGATTGTATTTGGGGAAGCTCGCCAATCCTGCCATCCATGCAGCCACACTTGCGCTAAGCATAGCAACTAGCTCAATCAAAGCTAGTGCAGGTATGTCTGCCCAAGCTAGAGATTGAATCTTCCGCTTCAATGTAGACATAGGGTATGTCTACGGAAAGCAGTTACATTTGAAACTGTGTTTACGATGAAACTTTGGCAGCTCCAAAAAAACAACTCAGCTTTGATTTCCTTGCATTTAGATAAACTCTGAAATATGTGTTTCAGATGCCGGAAACGAGTGCTTTTCCATTCCAAAACCACCAACAAATGACTGCCGAACAAGACTAAAATACACCTTTCAGTGGTTACAGTGGGCAGAACGGTTACAGATGGGGACTTTTTTGACGTGTTTGGGCAGAGCTATTGTTCTTTGACTCCCACTGGATTCAGTCAGAGTTACAGAGAAGGTTCATCTACACAGAACCTCTCCCAGCCCCACACACCCCAGCCTCAGAGCCTGGGTCAACTGACTTGGGCTCATGCTGCAGGGATAAAAATAGCAGCATAGATGTTAAAGCTTAGGCTGGAGCCTGGGATCTGAGACACTTCCTCCACCCTCACTGGGTTTCAGACCCTGGCCTCCCATCCAAGCCCAAACACTGACATTGCTATTTTTAGTTCTCCAGAGTGAGTCACATGAGCCCAAGGCAGCTGACCCGAGCTCTGAGACTTGCTGCTGTGGGTCTTATTTTTTTTTTTTTTTTGCGCTATGTAGACATATCCTTAAAGTCCTTTGAACAGTTTGGGAAGCATATGTGGAAAAAGATGTAAAATGTGACTCTAAATGATATCCCATTAACAATTGGCACTTGGGATGGGTAGAATGGTTTGTATCAAATAAGAACTGGCTTAAATCTTCATTCAACTATTCTAGTGAATATAAACCAAATATTTGAGCTTAATAAATTTAAGACTTCACAGCAGAAATGTGAAAGATTTGAATGAAGAAATAGGTTGAATGGAGTGATTATAGAGTTCCTGGTCCCCACAATTATCAGAGAGGCCTAGACTGAAAGTAAGTAGTGAGTGTAGGAGGAAGTGAGAGCAGAGAGGTAGGTGAGGGAGGAGTTGTGAAAGCAGTATATGTAAGGGGCTTCCATTATTTTAGAAACAATGAGATTACATGGGAAAGTATGGTATGCAGAAAATGTACATTTAAAAAGTGATCTATTACTTTAACAAGTCAATTCTCTACTGGATTTCCTCACTCTCAGTGTTGAATGTGGTTTTTTCCTTTGCAAGGATTAATGGTGGGGAAATATGGGGTAAAGAAACCCTTGCACCAAAAAAAAAGTATTTACAAACATCCATTTGAATAAAACCACAGGTTTGGTTTGATGGTATTTGGTTTTCCTCATTCATACAAGCAATTTTTTATTTCTTAGAATGTTTGCACAAAGTCACAGAGAGAGGATTCTGAATACTTGTGAGAATATGTATTTGAATGAGTATTCACACTGGAACATTCATAGTATCATTTTTAAAGTTCTTTTGGGGTTTGGGAGTTGGTAGATATATGAAATCTTACTACTGTATGTACAGGATGGGACTTATTGTTTAACAATACAGCATGGTAGGAACTGTTCCAAAACCCAAGACCAAACACCAGGTATTAATGCAGTTAATGAAAAAAGAAGGGTATGACAGTATCTTTTGCAGGTGGACCATGAAACCCCTTTGTTCTGGAAGAGATGCAATGAAATAAGCTAGTCAGGAAGTGTCAGAATCCTTTGCAACCACAGCTACATACATCCACACACTGACTTGCTGTAAATTTTACAAAAGTTAGGGATTTCCGTTAATGCATCTCTTGCCCCCAGTCATATTTTTATGTCAGGGATAAACATACATAGACAAAATAATATCGTCCTTGTGGAAAAGAAGAAACAGATTTAATCAAGCCTAGGACATTTTATCTCCTACTCTCTTTCCCTAAAGTGCTTCCATCCTGTCCTTGAAGGAATCAAAGCCTCAGTGAGCTTTTCAGAATCTTCTCCTGCTTATAAAGCTTTAGTCATTTAGTTAGGGAGTAGAAACAATTAAGTTCTGAAGGAATTTTGGATTGAAAGATTCCAAAAAAGAATTAGGCAATTTTATGGATAGTGACAATATCAATAGTTACATTAGACAGGATATATTTTAAATGGGATCTAAAGCCTTATTGCTTCAGGGCATAAGCCAACCTCTAACTACTTGGAGTTAGGAAGAAGCTTCCTCTATGGGTAGGTATTCCTTAATCAACTATGGGATTTCTTGCTTCCTCTGAGAATCTGTCAGGGACAGGGTATGAGACTAGATAGAACACTGATCTAATCCAATCCATCAGTTTCTATGTATTAAATCAATAAATCTGCCCTGATGGAGTCTTTTTTAATCCCTGAAAGGGGAAAAAAAAAAACCCAAACCAACCACAACCCCCCCACACCCCTCTTAAAGAGTGAATACTTAATAGTATTCAGTCATTACCAAGTAAATTCCAGGCTTCCTTCTTGGACACTACATTCTGCCAGTTTCTCCTGCCTCACAGCTCATCATCTTCTCTTGCTAATTATCCATGTCTTTTTCCACATCTTCTCCCTGTGCCAGGAGCAGATTCATAGATTCACAGACTCTAGGACTGGAAGGGACCTCGAGAGGTCATCGAGTCCAGTCCCCTGCCCTCATGGCAGGACCAAATACTGTATAGACCATCCCTGATAGACATTTATACCCCATTGCAATGCAACAAGCAACCTCATTCTCCTCTTTTAAATGATTCATCTTTGAAGTTGTTTCAAGGGTAACAGCTCAGGCCTGTGAGCATGTTTTTGGTGCCAGTGGAATATTCTTCTCTTCCTTCTCTCCAGCCTACACTGCCCTCATCTCTCTTTTGCCTCCATCTCTGATCTTTTGTTCCACTTCCCACAAAATATAAGTTTTTTCATTCCCCTTACCCCGGATTACCAAAATAGTGGTTTAGGGGTGGGAGGCAACTAGATGGTGGAAGAAGCAGGGCCGGCTCCAGGCACCAGCGTAGCAAGCAGGTGCTTGGGGCAGCCAATGAAGAGGGGGCGGCACATCCGGCCGTTCGGCGGCAATTTGGTGGCGGGTCCCTCACTCCCTCTCGGAGCGAAGGACCTGCCGCCGAATTGCCGCCGTAGAATGAAGCGGGGGTAGAACTGCTGCTGATCGCAATCTCGGCTTTTTATTTATTTATTTGTTTGCTTTTTGCTGTTTGGGGCGGCAAAAACACTAGAGCCGGCCCTGCTGAGAAGTGAAGTCCTGACTGGGTACTTCCCTTCCTGGTGTTAGGGAAATATGACAAGAGCAGCTGTTCTCAAAATACTCTCTTGTCATATGAGCTAAAAGCACAGAACGGACCATTCTAATTCAGTTTTGCTTTGGAATGAACACCACATGGGATGGTTTGGATCTAGCATTTGACTTTGAACCCTTGCAGAATCCAAGGACTCATATCTCATTGAGAAGTGCAAGAAAAGTTTCACAGCAATTGTACCTTATCATGGCCAAAGCTGGGACATGATGGCATATATCACATTAGTAGATGTGCAGGTGAACGAGCCTCTGATGGTGTGATTGATGTGATTAGGTCCCATGATGGTGTTTTGCAGTGATAATCAGGGACCACCATCATAGGACCTAATCACACCTGCCACACCATCAGAGGCTCGTTCACCTGCACACACCATCAGAGGCTTGTTCACTTGCACCTACCAATGTGATATATGCCATTATGTGCCAGCAATGCCCCTCTGCCTTGTACATTGGCCAAACCGGACAGTCTCTACGCAAAAGAATAAATGGACACAAATCAGACGTCAAGAATTATAACATTCAAAAACCAGTAGGAGAACACTTCAACGTCCCTGGTCACTCAACTACAGACCTAAAAGTCGCAATTCTCCAACAAAAAAACTTCAGAAACAGACTCCAACGAGAAACTGCAGAACTGGAATTAATTTGCAAACTGGACACCATTAAATTAGGCTTGAATAAAGACTGGGAGTGGATGGGTCATTACACAAAGTAAAAACTATTTCCCCATGCGAATTTTTCCCCTACTGTTACTCACACCTTCTTGTCAACTGTTTGAAATGGGCCATCCTGATTATCACTACAAAAGTTTTTTTTCTCTTGCTGATAATAGCCCACCTTAATTGATTAGTCTAGTTAGAGTTGGTATGGCAACACCCATTTTTTCATGTTCTCTGGGTATATATATCTTCCTACTGTATTTTCCACTGCATGCATCCGATGAAGTGGGTTTTAGCCCACAAAAGCTTATGCCCAAATAAATGTGTTAGTCTCTAAGGTGCCACAAGTACTCCTTGTTCTTAAAACCAAGGGAGTGTCATCTTCTTGTCATGTTAATACATTCATCCTTTGTGGTAAAGAATGAAGGCAACCTCCAACAACATTAGTGCTTTGCTTTTGGCCAGAATGGTTCTATTTGGCAGACGCTTATTTTTTAAAAAGCCACTTAAATCTATGATGGAATGAACTACAAATCTGTAAAACATTAAAGCCACCCTAATTCTGCTCTAAAAATATTATGTATATTCACAATCAAGAGTTGTATAATCAACTTTGATTCAA
The DNA here is from genome assembly GCF_013100865.1 of Trachemys scripta elegans. NCBI lineage: Eukaryota > Metazoa > Chordata > Testudines > Emydidae > Trachemys > Trachemys scripta. The sequence goes on from NC_048302.1 coordinate 52,854,461, forward strand.
ACACTATTATATTTCAGTCTCTTTCAAATAAAAGCAATATTTTCTATCAGAATTTGCTCTTACTGTTACTATTTGAATTCATGTCCTACTATATGATAAACTACCACCAAACTCCCAAGAAAGCCAAACTATTAGAGGTGGATGAAAAATGTGGACTTGAAAATAATCCAACCAAAACCAGGAGCCTTTTTTAGGGAAAATTTGTGAACATTTTCACAATTTTTGAACAGCTTTGTAAATTATGTCTATTAAATATACACAGAGTATGAGCTTAGAGTACAGCTTAGTACAAAACTGGGAAAATACCATCTAAATGTAAATCAGACTTTATATTTCTTAAGAGACATATATGCTAACATCACCTAGAATGAGTTACCAATACTGAGTGTCAGTTCATTCCAGCTGCTTAGGTATGTGGCAGTGAAATGACCCATGAACAAGAAAAATACACACATTGGTTCTGCAGTATGCACTAAATAATCTGAAGCAGGGGGCAGCAACACCAGTTAAAACTTGCAAGATTCCACAAGGGTTCCTTTAAAAAAAAATTATGAAAGTACAGAGAATGTACTGATCACACTTTTAGAGTGAAGGGAAAAAATAAATGAGAGGTTTTAAATTCACACATAGACACATTATTTCAGTCTGCTTACAGCAACAAGAAAACCAAAGCATCTTTTTTTGGTTAATGACATCAACTGACAATCACAACCAGTCAAAATCATCGGACACCCGGCTATAACAAACAGTACTGAGTAGGTTATATTCTAATGTGAGATGTTATTTGCTGCTGGTAAATGGCAGGTTCAAACCATCTCTGTTAACCCATCACATAGCACATCCTCCTAGAACCATACTTAGATTCAAACTAATAATGCCAGTGGAAAAATATCTAAGAGCTAGCTTTTGCTGTAGGCACTCACTGTTATGCACATCATAGGGTGTATACAGTGGCTGTGTAGTAATTGAGTCCCCAGATAACTCAAGTCAGAATGTTTCCTGGGAGTACCCACCCAGCCAGGGTGCATCCAGTGCACCACTTTCAAGAGAGTGAAGCCATGCTCCTCTTGCTCCTCTGTGCCCAGCCAGCTACTTTAGCGTATGTGTGTGTTTGTCAGAGAAAGGAGGATGGATCTGTGTCCTTGCCTTCATCCTACCCCTGTCAGGAACTTACCACCTGCAGAAGTGCCAGGAAGGAGCAAGAGCTATGCTATCCCCCCAGATCTAGAATTCCATTCTCTACACAGAACAAGAAGGAGGAGGGAAGCTCCTGGAGCCTTTCTCTCCCATGTAGTCATGCAGGACTGATCCTGGTCTTACACTTTTGTGATAATTGACGTAGTATTAAGAAAAGTATCCCAATGAATTAAAACTAGCAAATCTAAATACTAGTGTTTTATGAATCAGGATGATCAAATCACACCCACAAATTTCCCCCCAAAAGTGAACTGAACCAAGCCTTTAGAAAGGTTAAGTTGGTTTATTAAATAATTATTTTTCATCTTCACACACTTCTTGTCTATAACTTAATTGGAAGCAGAAAGAACTTCAAATCTTGCAAGGGAGTCTGCTCAAGTTTCCTGCCCCCATATTTCAGATTCTAGGGGTCTGGATAGTTTAGAGAAGCATCCAGTATTTTAGGTTTGGGCTGCTTTTTGGCTGCACAGAAATAAATGCAAAGGACACACTTTTTGTTAATGGCAGAGGAAGCTGATCCATTACATGTTTTAAGTCCCTTACTCACAAAAATAATAGCACATACCATTCTAGAGGCTGAGTTACACAGTGGTTGTGTTCTGTAGGAGGGTAGGGAGGGGGGAGGGACACAGCAGGGGACTAAAATGCTAAGAATATCAGTGCACCAGATGAGATGTCAGTGGAATAGAAGTCATCACAGGATAATGGTCTCCTGCTGCTAAATAAAGGCCGAGGAAAAGCAGATGTTGACTTAAAGCAATGAAGTTTATTTTCAAAGCAGAAGACACTGATCCTGTCACAGTATTTACTCTACTAAACCACTGGCATAGAATCATTCACTTTATCTGATAGACATTTATGCACCCTGGGCCACTATTGAGCTGCTGTATTCTTATTGGAAGACAGACTTACTGTGCCCTATAACTAATCAGAGACCAGTTCAGTGCAAGCTTTTTAAAAACAAGACTGAACTTTTCTGCATAAGCAGCTCTCTGATTGAAGTTGTATTGTTCTGAAACATATTACTAAGTTATAGCTGGCCCAGATTTAGTACATTTAAAATTGAAAGTGTTGCTATATGGTACATAGCGGGAGGAATGCAGGTGTTGGGCTGGGGAAATTACTAGTTGAAAAAATGGTCATTTCTGTTTTTAGGGCTCATGAAAGACTGACATTTTGGGTGAAATCCTGGTCCCACTGAAGTCAGTGGGAGTTTTGCACTGACATCGGTGGGGCCAGGATTCCACCCTCTGACTTCAATGGGACAAGGATTTCACCCTTTGTGTGTGTCCACACAGCAAAGCCAGAGGCTGTTATTACCATATGGAAATGTTTTTCCCCATGCTATCCCCACAATGTGCCTCAATTTTATTGTAGATAAACTAGCTGTGTGGGTGAGCTGGTGTTTCCTCCCACACAGTCTATGGATGTGGGCGAGTCATTCAGGGTTAGAGTCACAAAGAAACTTAGGCACGGTGATGCTCAGCATCCCTATACCAAACTTTTAGGCACCTAGAACATCACTGGGCTTCACAAAGCCTGAGTTTGATGCTCAGGTCTCTGTACAACGAATAGGGAAAGATATAGGGTCCTCGGAATGGGATTTACAAAAGCCAGCATGCTAGGTAGCGCCATGCCTCAGCTAGCTAATGGGAGATGTTAAGCCTAACTCTGAAGGGGGAGAAGGTATTTGAACAGGAGAAGGCTCTAATCAATGAGCTAAGCAATATTCTTATGGGGGACTCCTTCAATTTCTCCTGTTGAAGCAGTTCCCACTGTGGCTAAATGAAAGAATCACTGGGCAAAGAGGGAGGGAGCAAGAGCCAGCATGTAAATGACTCTGTAGCCTGACAGTTAGAGCACTTACTGGGGAGATGGGAAGTTTTACTTCAAACCTTTATGTGCTGAGTGAGTTTAAGCACCTAGACTGTTTAGTGGCAGCTGTGTAGAAGTTTTGTGAATCCCATTGGGGCCTGAGTCTGCGATTTAGGTGCCTAAAGTGGCAGTTTGGGGCTTACGTCCTTTTGTGAATCTAGCCCCTTAATCTCTTTTGTCTTCAGTTCATCATCTGTGAAGTGGGGATGGTAATGCTTCCTTTCCTTCAGCCTTTGTCTCTTGTGTATTTGGACTGCAAGCTTATCAGGGCCGAGACAGTCCTGTACAGTATGTTTGTACAGTGCCTAATATTCTGAACCCCAGACCTAAGTTGATGTCTCTAAGAACTACTGTAATACAATTGATTATTATTAACAATAATACTCAGCAACCCAGACCACCAAAAATACATCACTCCAGTGCACTGCTCTCTTCACTGGCTTTGTGCTGAACACCACGCTAAATTAAAAGTCTCGGTTATCTTCAAAACCATGGACTTGGCCCAGGTTACCTGAGATCACTTTACTTTGAGTTATCATGACCTCCCATGAAGAACAGAACTTTTAAACTCAAGAGCACAAGAGACTAGTCTCTCAGCAACAGTAACTACACCAATGGGAGAAGCTCTCCTGTCAGTGTAGGTAGTGTCTTCCTAGAGCTGCGCAGCTGCACCCGCAGTCACTGTAGGTGTAGGGGAAGCTCTTAGATTCAGCATTGCAGCACCAAGCATTTAGGCGCTTTGCTCCCTAGTGGAACTACAGCCCAAGTTATGCACTTCAACTCCCTATACAATGCCTGGGGAGAATTAGGTGGCTAAGAATGAGAATCAGAAAAGCCAGCATGTTGTGTGGGTAGCATCTGTTCTGGCTAATACAAAATGCCAAGGAGCTGATCCACTTTGTATTAAATATGTCAATAGTTATTGGAGCAGGGACTGGAGCCTTGGTCTCCCAGGTGAATGCCTTAACTACTGGGCTATAGAGTCACTCTATATCTCCCTGTAGCCCAGTGAATATTTAAGGAATTAATACAATGAGGAAGAGCTTCATCCAGAGAGATTGAGTGAGACCCAATCACAAAATGCCTTAACCATCAGGTATAGGGTACTCACCTGGGAGGTGGGAGACCACCTGGGTTCAAATCTCAGCTTTGAATCAGGCAGAGTGGTGATTTGAGCCTGGGTCTCCTACATCCCAAGGGAGTGCTCTAATCACTGGGCTACAAAGTATAAAGAGAGCAATGGGGTAAGTAGATTTCATTTCTTACCGGTACGCTGAACCAGCTAAAGGGGGGGGGCATGTGACTTCACCACGTGACCCCCCCATGTGACTCATCACATGACCCTGCCCCACCCCCAGCCCAGGGCCCCAGGGTCTCCCCCTCCCCATGATCCATCCCATGTTACCTTGGGAGGGGGGCTCTGTCCTCCTCCCGCTGCACCGGAGACTTCTGAACGGCAGGGTTCTCTGGAATCACAGCGGCAAAAGGAGCAGAACGTGGGGCCGACAGCTCCTCCAGCACAGCTGTACCGCCCCCCCCCCAGACCTTCCACACAGTTATGTCTCCTGAGTCCTGTCCGGGGTCTGTACAGCAGCCCTGCCAGAGGACATGGCTGGGGGAGGAGGAGGTGCGAAGCTAGGGGCAGTACAGCCGCACCGGAGAAGCTGCTGGCGTGGAGTTCTGCTCCTTTTGCCGGTGCAGTTCCTGGGAGAGCCCTGAACCACAGAGCATTCCTGGGAACCACAGCGGTGAAAGGAGCAGAACATGGGGCCACCAGGCAGCCCCACATATTGGTACTACTCCCAGCCCTGTCCTCTGGCAGGACTGCCTACAGACCCCAGACAGGAGACGCTAGACACAGCTGCATGGAAGGGCTGGGGGTGGTACAGCCACGCCAGAGCAGCTTCCAGCATGGGTTTGCCCGACAGCTCCATATTCTTCTTCTCCTTTGTCTTTCCAGTACAGCATACTGGCTATAAATATCTTACTGGTACCACATACCGGACCGTCCCACCCTACTTGCACCACTGAAAGGGGGGTAGGGAGTGGTGGCACTGCCTCCTCCTCAGTTGTTTTGTATTGGGCCCAATCTGGTAGGCAGCCTTTAAGCACACCTACTGGACCAGGCTCTGCAAGCACAATAGGAGGGGTAATGCCTACTTTGAGGATTGTGCCGGGGCTAGGCACCTAGAAGCTCAGTGATGTCTATACTCAGGTGGCTGTGTGCATGCCCAGTGGCAGAAGTTTAGGGAACTTGACTGTTGGAAACTTATGCCTAGGGAATTTAGGCACCTACAGAATTAGGCAGCAGCTGACAGGGGTTTTGAGGATCTACATTTTGGATGTAGGCACCTAAATGGTCAGTTAGGTGCCTAAACCCCCTTGTGGCTCTAGCCCTAAGTGATTTAGGGGCCCAATTCCCATTTTCAAAATGGATTTAGGCATGTAGTCATCTAGGTCTAAATGAGTAACAGGAGCATAGGCTTCTAGATGCCCTAGTCACTTTTGAAAATAGGACTTAGGCCCTTCTGAATATTTACCCCAGCCTTCTCTTAATAACTGCCAATGTTTGGTATAATATAAAACTTTTCTTGCATTCTAACTAATATGTTAATTTGTCAAATAATTCAGTAGCACTATCAGGCAAACTGGGCAGGACTTTTTTCATTTTGAGAATTTATAGTATGTTGACTATCTTCTTACTAAATTAAACATATTCAACTGTTCTGTAATTTTGTTTCCAGTTTCTTCCCACAATCAAAGCATAGCTTCAGTACCCTAGGTGACGAACATACCATATATATATGCTAAGATAAATCAGAATTGAATGAGGTCTAAAAATCAGACTTTATATGTAATTAAGAATACATATAATGATGACAAACCTTATTGGAACACATAGCCATAGCATCATCTCTGTAAATCACACCTCTAAGTGGGGCGAAAATAGCCACTACTCAACCAAAATAGCAACTATAGGATTGACTATGGCCAGAAATGTCATTTTGAAATACTATTGTCTTTGTCTACTCTAGATGGCTATTCCAATGAGGCCTTTATAGGCAGGCCTGAAGGACCCATCTATGCTGTTCGTTTCTCTCTTATGTTGCTGCTTCATGAAGCAGTGTGTGCTAGGACTGTGGAGCCTTCTGTAGAGAGCTACAAAGGCCAGGTACACGCACTAGAGGGGTTCTGCTTTGCTTAAATATTTCTTTAAACAAAATGTGAGGCTATAAACTGCACCAATGTCTGCTGGGAGTTAAACTGTTTGAATTACACAACTCCTTAATCTCTATTAGGATGTTAGGGATGCTCCACTAGCCTCCAACAAGTAGTCAGTGGAGCTATAAAACAGTCAAGGGAAAACAAAGGATGGGCAAATCAGTTTGGATAAAATAATAACCACCCAGAACTTTCACTCAAAACTTGAACTGAAACATTTTTGGAGTGGGGACTACCATTATTAACCTTTGGGGCTTGATCCAATGACCACTGAAGTCAGAGGAAGCCTTTTCATTTATTTAATGGTGCTAGATCAGGCCCTAAATACTTAGGTATAGATTCTCAGCTGGTTTAAATTGTCATAGCTCAATTTAAGTCAACAGTGCTATCACAATTGACACTAGCTGAGGGCTAAGATAGGTACAGTTTATAACATTATCTATATGAATATCTTTTTGTCTTGTAAAGAGCCAATCACTTTGTCAGTGTTAAATAATAACTGGCTTTGAAAATCAAACCATTTCTACTTAGATGCCAAAATATACTTTAAATATCTAACTTTAGACACCTGCTTTGGAAAATTTTATATAAATACATTTATAAATCTTGTGATTTTCTGTTGTATTGGATGCTGGGGACCTGAGGGCATAAAATATGGCCATTTTTACTTTTATGAAATGCCATGAAGCAAAAGTAAGGCTGTTTTCCTAAATTCTAGCACATATTTCAGTTTATTGAGAATCTGGACTGCCAGAATTACCACCTAAAGACATTAAAGAATCACAACTCATTACAGTTTTAAAACACACTCTGAACAATGTTCTCAGTAGCAGAAGTGCTATGGCTGCAGAATGGGCATGACAGACTTTCTAAAAGAATGATTCTCTATGCTATTAACTACAATTACAGCATTTGCCAACACAGTTAATTTACTGGTTATTGGCAAAAGGGACCCCAGGTTTTCAGCAAACTAAATTTGAATTTGCAGCCAGTAGACTACAAGGCAAATGAATGAATGACAGTTTTGAATTTTACTAAATGGACACCAAAGAATGATGAGGTGAACTAAAGAAAAAGGAGGAACCAATGTGTTGATACTAGATAACCACACAGACCACCTTTGATTTTCCTGCCACCAAATACCACATCTTATTATTCCCTGGTCCACAGGTTGAATTAAAGAGCATAAATGGAAAAGAACTGTTGACAGAATACTGCACGCATTAGATGGTAGCCAACATAATGGGGCTGAGATTGCATGGAACATTACCCTTCTTGATGTGATACACATGTTGCATTCAGGAAGGAATGCAGTAATGCTTATGAAAGTTAAAAAAACCCAGCCAAACAAAAAACCCTGTGTATTCTGTCTATGTCATTAGAAAGCAAAACCCAGGTGGAGGGTGTGGGAGCTCAGATATTAGGAAGGAAGTCTTACAATTACAGAAGAAAAAAGGGGGGAAAGACAGACCCCTTTTATCAGTGGTTATTCATGAAGGAATTTTTGTTGAGGAATTTGAAGAACTTGGGCAGACTGGGCAGCTTATGCTTTGGGTAATTATTCTTAACAGCTGACTCTTTGGTCATTTCAGCAGTCACAAATCACCAACTTATTGTCTTTGCATAGGAAGAACCTTAAATCTTTAAAGCCAAATATTCAAGTAAAGTTTTGTTTATTATTTTGATTAATAAAAGTATTAACCTCGTCAACTTGACATAAGATGATTATGGAAGCCCTAGTTGTGACTCCATAGCAATTAGTGAGTTCTGTTTTGCATTAAAAGCGGGGATTCGGTATCTTTGTAATGTATGAAAAATACAGCATGCCCTCCCCAAACTTACAGCACTTTCTCTTTAAGTACAGAATGAATTTTCTGAGAACTTACCAGAAGTGCATTAATTAGTTTATGCACAAAACTAATTAAAAACTGTATCTTTTAAGAAATTTATCCTATCAGTCTTTTCTTTGTCCTAAATGATCTTAATAATGAAACAACATAAAGTCTTCAAACTTTATATATTTAAACTATTTTGTGGGAAGGCTATATTTGAAGAAATTAGGTTGTAACTAAGCAAAGTTATTAATGTTTCTTGTATCTAGTTGCTATTCTTAAATAGGCTAAAGAAAGGTTCAGGTCATCAGCCACTCAATACTTATATGGCGTCATTGTGACATCAGAGACATTAATCAGCACCCTTCCTCTACAGCTAATTTGCATACAAGAATTCTGTTAGTTGTAATGAGTTAGTGATATGAGGCAGACTAAAAATATATGTCAAATTCTCACTGTGTCAGCTCCAATGCCAGGATAAATGAGGCAGGAATGCAGGGGGAGTAGTTAAAGCACAGAGACATTAGAACTCAAGAACTGGGTACCCTCATCCCCTCCTTTCATAAAGAGGCTACCTTTGTAATAAACCCCTTAATCAAGCGGACAATTTCAATTTATGCACCAGATTCACTATTTCATCTGGTAATGCAAAGCAGTTGTAAACCCCACTCCCCTGGCCAGTATGCTCTGGTGGTTGCACTGTTCAATTGTACTGGTGAATCTGCCTATGAAAATTGAATTTTTAAAATGGATTTAAAGTTGATACTACATATCTTCAAATCATTAGAAATATTACATGGTATTCTCTTTGGGTTTATTGTTTCATGTTAGAATATGATATTTTTAATAATCTTTTAAAAAATAAGAAAATTCCCAGACCAAGAACTATGTTAAAATGGAGTTAACGTTGAAAGTATATAATTAATTACAGGAAAAAAAATATTACAGAGATGCCGTAACTATCTCCAAACCAAATGTTACAAACCTAGGAAATTCAGAGTTGAGGTAATACTTAATAAAATTCTAAACATGATCATGTATGAAAATGCAGTTAATACACCCCAAAACTGTAACTCTTTATGATTCCATGATGAAAATTACTGGGTGGGATTCACAAGGGGAACTTGGAAGTTTAAGTCATCTAGGCACCACTGGCATTCACAACCCCCAGAATCATGTAGGCCCCTAAATCCCTAGATGCTTATGTTTCTGCTGTTAAAGTCCTCAAGGTGCCTAAATTTTAGAGGCTGGGCATTTGCACAATCACCTCAATCCTGATAGTGTCCAGCAACGTAACGCCTAACTCGCACCTATGCCCCAATGGGATTCAAACTAGACATTCCCCATCTATCTTGCCTTCAAGGCCCGACCTGGTAGATGTGCTCACATTTAAATCCACGTCAAATGGCTACAGGAGCAGGTGGTGGAAGTTTCCCCTTGTAATTTTTAGCCCAGTGGTTAGCCCATTCATCCAGGTTTAATTCCTTCACTGCCTGATATGGAGAAGGGATTTGAATTTGGGTTTCCAACTTCCCAGGTGAGTGGCCTAACCACTGAGCTATAAAATCATTCTATCATGCTCTCTAGCCTGCCCCAGCCAATCTGTTGCCATTCTCAGCCTTCAAGGACTTTCATGGAATGTCTTGGTGGAAGGAGCAGCGGAATACACATCCTTCCTCATGAACAGCAAATGGAAATAGTACAAGATTACCCACTTTTATAACCACTAGTGGTGTTGGATGGCACTGATATCCTTGAGGTGGTTGAGGGGCACAATGCTGCCTAGAAAGAAAAAGGAAGCACACATCCTTCATGAATGTGATATATGAGTGTGACCTGAAGCTGTGTTTTCAAGATGTTCTTTTAAAAAAGAAAATGGGAATTTTTCTTTTTTTCCCCTTTGTTTTGGGGGAAGGGCAGTAGGAAGAGATGTTCATTTCAATGTTTCATTTGCCATAGCGCATTTTAGAGAAAATGGTAGTTCTTTAATAAAGCCCAAATCAGCAAATCTGTCCTGATTCAGCAAAGTATTTAAGCATGTGTGTATCTTTAGGCACATACTTAAGTCACATTGATTTAAATGGACATTAAGCAGGGGCTCAAGTGCTGAATTAGGGCCATAGTACTTTACAAATTCAACATACCAAATATTAATTAATCCTCACTACATTCCTTAAGGAATGTTTTATTACTAAATGCAGTTACAGGGAGCTGGCGAGCCCTCAATAACTTTTGTAGTAATTATTTTGTGGTATCAGAATTTAAGAGCAGACCTCCTATATTTCCCGATTTTTCTTTCAATGGAGAACTGTGGGTATGAGGGAGGAGCTCATGATAAAAGAATGTTAGCTGTTAACTGGAGAATTGCAATAAATGCCTCTGTGTTTGTGTGTTTACTTATAATAAGCAGCATATATTCCAATCATTGCTGGTGATTCATTGACAATGTGAAAATAAATGTATTCAGTATGTAGACGGAAAGTAATTAGCAAAGGTGCACTCAACTAATGTGGGGGAGGGGGCATAATCTGACTGCACACTGTGAAAATTAAAGGCTCATTACTGTGGAAACATCTTGAACAGTTAGAACCTGCCAAGCAAAATCTTTCAAATCTCTTAAAACAAGTAATTATAAACCTCAGCTTGTGAAGCAAATTTAATTGAAACCTGCCATTGCTTTACAAGAACAGTATATGTCAGAGAGTAGAAGGGCATTTCTATCATGTCAAAATTCCAAAGGGCCAATATTTTTACATCAGAAAAGGACTGAATAAAAAGGAGGCTCTTTGTATGTTAGGCAGTTTGTGGCCAACATGGTTAAAAACTCAGAACCAAACACCACTAGGCTTTCACCAATTCCACAACAAGTTTTCAAGTTTGATTTCATTTACAAATATACAAATGCTTCCAACCTAGATGTTTCAACTGGTTGACTCAATCAAAAACAGATTAAGCTTTATAGTTTCATTAGAAACTAAATCCAGATTTAAACCAATGTATTGGTCTTGCCATAGGATCATTTTATCCATATAGTTGATAACACTCCTTTTAATTGTTATAAGACCATAGCTGTGCTTTAATCTAATTCCTTTTTAAATCAGATCTAGGTTATTAGTACTGCTGTAGACAAGAGTCACTTACCATGTACAGGCACTGGAGGGAATAGCATTCACTCCTCCTTGGGAAAAGAAAAGGTTAGCTCATCAGTTTGGAATTTTGGAGGAGCAGGGGAAGACTAAATACTTGATTTTCCCTTCCTCCCAATAATTGTGTGTGTGCGTGTGTGTGTGTGTGTGTGTGTGTGTGTGTGGAGAGAGAGAAAAAAAATGTAAGGGGAGGGAAAGAGATGAAAAAATGAAGTGAAAAGCTACCAATTTTTTATTTGTAATGAATATCTTAAAGGATTTTTAGCATACTGACAATGTGCATGAAGTTTCTAAAGAAAATAGCAGCATTCTGCCTTATTTACTTTGAAAAGCAAGAGTCTGATGAGAACAAAGCATTAATTAGAAACAGGACATTATGAGGTGCTAGATTGTTTTTCCTCATACTCCTATATTTCTTTAAACGTGTCTTGCCTAAACTCATTTTTCTGTACTGACTCTACAGCAAAACATCCTCCATGACATTTAGCTCTGACAGGTTCTGCAGCACATGGAAAAAATGCTTTCCCTAGGAATTCCCCAGTGCCTGTGTTGAAGAGGCGAATATGGACAAGAAATCTGTTGTCTGATTTCCATGTCCTAGTGTAATCTGGGGTAAGTTTCACTATGCCAACTGTTTGGCTCATTGGAATAAACACAGTGGTCAGTGGCCTGAACCTCCTGTGGCCAAGTGTGTCGTTAAAGCCTGGTGGTCCATACATAAGGTGAAACCACGGCCATATAAACACACACGCCATTTCCCACACATCCAGAGGAATGCTAGAACCTCCTGTTCCTCCAATGAGTGATACTATTTTGTTGGTGTCAGAGCCTGGGAAGAAAATGGACTGCTTTTTGCTTTCTTGAATATGAATACAATTGCTCCCTGGAATACAGCTAAAGTAGTGCAAATGACCCAATGAAACCTCACAGACCACCACAACTGGGAAAGGCTGATTAAAATGACCCATAAACCAGAGCCAATGTAAAATTCCCCTCTGTTGTTATTACAATAGCACTTAGGAGCATTCTGGTCACAGACCAGGACCCCATTATGCTAGGTGCTGTGAAAAGACAGAACAAAGACAGTCCTTGATGTGCTAAGACCACTGCCTATCATTCTATTCTATTCAGCTTCTATTCTAGTCTAGAATATCCTATCAGAGACAGCCTATCATTCTATTCTATTCTAGTTTATTCTATTCAGTTTAAGGCCTCAGTCCAACATGGTGCTGAGCACTTAAGCATGTGTTTATATTTAAGCACATGAGTAGGCCCATTAAACTCAATGTTGGGGGGGTGGGACAATGGATCAGCGTTCATGTCGCACTCCCTGTCAGTACTTGGCCCAAGCCAGGGAAGCTAACAATCCAACCAGCAGACCAAATTTGGTGATGAATCCTGCTCACGTGCCACCTGAGGCATGTTGTGCATTCGCTAAGAAGTTCAGTGTTCAGATGCTTCAAGTTAACTGTGTTTCTGGGTTGGGGCTGCTCAAACCCTTTCAGGATCATGTCCAATGCATTCAGAAATCCAGAGCCACTGGCTTCCTTGTAAAATATCTTGGGGTAGTGATACTGAAGTATCTGCCTGTTATAAAGAGAAATATACAGTTGGATATTATAGTAATTAGTCATTTTCAGAAATGAAAGTGAAGATGGATTTTCTGAACTGGGTAGCTGCTGGGTTATGGCTCCCTTAAATTCCAGTGGTGTCAACCTACCTTTCCCAATCAATGTCAAACAAGGCAGAATGGCACCTTTCATATTACAGATTGTCACTCCAGCATTAAATGACCATTGACTGTAATGGGAGGTGAGGGGGGAGGGGAGGAGATGGAAGGGAGAGAGAGAGAAATTTAGTCCCGCTGGAGCTGTTGCTTACAGCAGGAGTTGTGCCTGCTAGTTCCAGTGCTGAATTTGCCCCAGAGAGAGAGAAGCAGTATCTGAAAAGAAGTGAAATCTGAAAGAGAAAATAAAAAGAAGAAGCTATGCTGGCAGGGATCTGAGGGAGAAGAATCTACATTCTGGGCACAAATTCTCCCCACAGAAGGCCCTGATCTCCAGCAGATCTTCCAAGCCCCATGACAGGAGTGTGGGGAATGGCAACATCCCTAATGGAAGATTTTGGAGCAAACTCCCGAATGCCTATGTGGGTTCTTTTGTATAGGAACAAGTTTTACCCAGAAAAACCCTTAATTCCAGTACACATTCTACCATGCATTACTTCAAACCTGATTTGATACGCTGCCTGTGGGATTATCCAGTGCAATGGCTATGCAGTTTTCTAAGGATATTCATTTTGTATTTGGTCCATTTAGAGAAATCAGCAGCAGCCGCACCAGGCCTTCTTTAGGCATTCCAGCAAGCCTGAAAGAAACAATAACATAGTGGCAGAATTATCCTGGAAGTATTTATATATCAATATAGCTTAAGAGTACAACTTATTTGTTTTAGAAGGGTTGTTTGTTCTAATCTTCCTAATTAGGAGTGATTGTCTTTATTGCTTTAAAGCCGTATGCCATAGTAAGACCCAAAATCATGTTTAATACGTATCTTAAAAACTGCAATGAGAAGTGCAAAGTAAACACTTATGTTTTGATTAGCTTCATTCCATGTTATGTGTCAGAACAAAAGCTTTTAAAAACATTGGCCCTACTGTATTGTAGGACCTATCTATAATTATTTCAAAACACAGAGAAAGAGGCAGACAGAAAAGTAATGAATAAAATATGTTTTTAAAAAAACCCAAATGAATAAAATGTTTAGATATTATAAACCAAGCACTTTTTTGTAGAGCTAGTTTCTTTTAAATCCAGCATATTTATAAGGGTACCCTGCTTTAAAAAAAAAAAGCTGTATATAAACTAGATAGCATACATAGCTGCTCTGTTTAGAAAACAGCAAAGTACCATGTAAAAAAGTCTCTGTTTAGTCAGCCCACCCACTATGAAAAAAAAAAAAAAGCTGACATTTAAAAAACAGGATATACTGAACAGTTTTTACCATTGTGCCCAGCAAATCTGATAGGGCTTTCTATGTAAATACTACTTCTACGCTGATGGCCCGACCCTACAAGCTGCCAGGCACTGGGGAGTTGAGGGTGCTCAGCATCTTGTAGGATCAGGACCCAAGTTAAAACAGGACGATAAGGGGCTGATCTTCCTTTGCAAAAAGGCCTTTTTACACTGTCAGGTCATAGTGTAAATGAGAATCAAGCCCCAGATGTTAGAAAAATACAAGGCAGTCTCACATTTCTGTACAGTAAATCTCTTCAATGCTACGTAGGATGGACTTACTGATAGATCAATACAGAGGTTAAAATAGCACTGAACAACAGAATCAAGTTCATAAAAACACCAGAAACATTTTAATAATGTTAAATAAGATCTTCAGAATAGGGATCATATCTTCCTATATGTGTGGACGGTGCCTAGCACAATGGAGCCCACACCCCAACTGGGGCCTATGGTCATTACTGCAATACAGATAATAAATATATTTATTATTAATGTCACTCATTAAACAACACTTGCTCATATATATGAGGTTTGGGTTCCTAGGTTGGAATTGTCTTGATCTGGTTTGTGATGTCATCTATTTAATGATCCAATCAGTTAATGGAGTCAAACTACAGTGCTTCATACTCTCCTGAGTACATGTGCCTGATAGATGACAATCCACCTCAGAAAACAATTCAACACACTCTGCTCTGAACAATCATGGAATCCCAGAGTAAGAACTCCTAGTTCAAGGCCCTGGGAGAATGGAAAGATGTAATACTTTATAAAACACAATTAAAGGTAATACTTTATGAAACAAACACAAAATCAGTTTTGCAGTCAAGTCCCTCTCCCCCAGCTTGCCTTTTCCCCTGATTCCTGAAGTCTCAGAAAATGACCTAGTGATATAAGCATGGGTGCACAACTAGGAGTTCTGAGTGCACTACTTTCTTCAGAAAGAGTGCTGACAAATAGGTGTGGTTAACAGATAAGGAACAGCCTTAAACAATTGCAAGAATACAAACAAAGAAGTAACAACAAGCTGTGCGCTTTTGAAAAACACACCGTTCAGGGCATTTGAATCTTGCAAAAAGTAAAATCCAGTGCCAGGGATTCCCCCTGAGGATTCTCTGAACTAGACAGAGGTTGCAGGAGACTCCACTGGGGCACTCAAAAATACAGCCATTGCACAGATGTGTGTCAGTCTGGCATCTCAGAGTATTTTCAGGAACAGGGCCACACTGTAAGCCAACATCAGGCATCCCACTTCAGTGCCTCACAGTTGGAGCTGGGTGAAATTTTTCAACTGAAACTTTTTTCCATGAAAAATGCAGCTATGGCACAAAACATTTCACAAATTTGTGTCCATTTAGCCATATTGTTTTGGTTTAAAAAAAAAATGCAAACCTAAAAAAAAATTCAGACCAAATCATTTTCCATCAATGACATGTTTTGAAATTTCCTTCAATGTTATTTTTTAAAGTTTAAAAAAAGCTCAAAAATGAAAGGGCACCTTTTATGTCATGTCAAACAAAATCTTTCCTTCAACCTAATTTTTTTTTTTTCAGATCTGCCAGTGAGCTGAAAAATCAGTTATTCTCACAGCTCAAATTAAAACAGTATTAATTGTCTGAGTTGCTGACCAAAGCAAGCCAGGAAAAGCTTCTCTAGACTAGAACAGGGGCCTAGATTCAAGGCACAAAGGAAGCTGTGCTGTGGATTCCCCAGGATTTTTCCTTCTCTTCCCTGCCAGGGGAGCGTGTATAGGGTGGAGCAGTTGGGATGGCCAACAGGATGAGAGTGACAGATTGCAAAAAGCTTCCCTCGCAGTGCTCTCCAAAAAACCATGCTATGAGGAATGCTGGGTCCTCTCACTGAGCTGTCACCTTCTCTCAGTATTGCTGAAAGGGTGGGAACAACAGGCTGCAAGACCAAATGTTCCCCCTTTCAGTTAACACTTTGTAGAGCTGTAGAGAGCTTCACCCTTCAGAGAAGCACTAATGGTGAAATCCCTCACACAAATAAGACCCACCCAGCAGGCACCTATGCTAAGGATATATTTTCTAAAAATATTTGGACTTCAAAATTGACATATCCAGAGGGTACCTGTTTTCAAATGATAATTTCAATAAAGGCAGAAAGAATAACAACTAAAGAGTCTTCACTAATAATGCTCCATGGTTAATAAGGTCAGTAGTAGCCTGTCAGGAATGAGGGCCTGCAACCAGGCCTGGGATCAATGAGCGCCGCAGAATTGCCGACAACGACCGGGAGCGTGGAAGGACCCCCGCCTAGGGCACCAAAAACCCTGGGAATGGCATCACCTCTTGAAGGGACCTCGGTTCCCAGTCCAGGTTCTCATTGACCATAAGAATCTAGACTACCTCTGGACAGCCAGGCACTTCAATCAACACAAAATCCACAGGTTTCTCTCTTTTTTTGCCTGATTTGACTTTGTTGTAACTTATCACAGAGGGGCTAAAAATGGGAAAGCAGATGCCCTTTCCTGCTAAGAGGAGTACCTTGAGGTTAGTGAAGAACTTCCCTCCATGTTTCTTAAGGTGTCCAAGTTTGTCAATGGGTCAGTTGAGAGCAATCTTATGTTGTCCATCCATTCTCAGCTGCTCCCAGATGCCTTCATGACCCAGATCTGTCAGACTCAGAATAATGCATATGCCCAGTTGGGCTCCAAATTCAGGCTGCAGGATGGTGTCTTCTATCACAAGGATTGTATTTACATTCCAGAGGATCAACCTAGACTCCATGTCCTGATGCCTCTCACTGGTCACTTTGGCCAGTCCAAGATGTGGGGCCTAATATAGATTCATAGAATATCAGGGTTGGAAGGGACCTCAGGAGATCATCTAGTCCAATCCCCTGCTCAAAGAAGGACCAATCCCCAGACAGATTTTTGCCCCAGATCCCTAAATGGCTCCCTTAAGGACTGAACTCACAACCCTGGGTTTAGCAGGCCAATGCTCAAACCACTGAGCTATTCCTCCCCATAATTAATGGGGATATCCCATCTCCTAGAACTGGAAGGGACCTTGAAAGGTCATCAAGTCCAGCCCCCTGCCTTCACTAGCAGGACCAAGTACTGATTTTGCCCCAGATTCCTAAGTGGCCCCCTGAAGAATTGAACTCATAGCCCTGGGTTTAGCAGGCCAATGCTCAAACCACTGAGTTATCCCTCCCCCACCAAGCTATCCCTTTCCCAATATCAAGGAGTCTGGTGGCCTGGCCTACATGCATAGCTCAAGAAGTATGTATGTTCCTGTAACCTTTGCTAGTGAACAAAGACCCTGCACTCAAAACCACTTGGCCTTCTCCAGCCTTTGCCCATTCCCCCTCAACCAAGTAAACACCCTTTATTAGGGAGCTGCCTCTCCCTCATGGCACACAGTGATTCTAGCTGTGGTTGATCTCCTAACTAAAATGGCACATTGTTCTGTGCCACACCATCCCTACTACTCTGGAAACAGCACACCTCTTCCTGGAAAACATCTTCCACTATAATGGGCTACCAACTGGTATCGTGTTGGATTGCAGTCCCCTGTTCATCTCCCATTAAGCTATGTTTCTACAGCTTCTCAGCATAGTCTCTCACTTCATCTGCCTCCCACCCAAAGACCAGTGGGCAAACAGAATGACACAACCAGATTGTAGTATAGTACATACACTGTTTTCTTGAATTACCACCACAAGAACTGGTTTTCTCTGCTTCACTACACAGAATTCACTTATAACAATGCAACCCATGCCTCAACCCAACAAAGCCCATTCTTTGTGAACTGCAGTTGTGCTCCTTGGTTTCATCCTCATGTACACATGAACTCCCAACTACCACAGCTGCAGACTGGGCTGCTCATCAGCATGAAATACATCAAGAGCTCAAGGAACAATTGAAGTCTGCAAGGGAAATTTACCAGAACCATGCTTACCTGAGCCAGCAGACAGCCCACAGCCTACTTGTGGGGAACAAGGTCTGGCTTTCTACCTGGAACCACAAATCAGCCTGCCCATCAGCCTGCCCATCAGTACCTGGATCCATTCAAGATCTTGGAACAGGTCAATTCTGTAACTTTAAGCAGCTACTACCCACTTCGTTCAAGATCCATCCAGTATTTCACATTTCCCTCCTTAAGTCCCATACTGAGACTACATTCCTGAATCACTCCAATCATTTGGTTGCTAGAAGAATGCTTATTCCAACAAATCCTTGATTCCTGGTGAGTTAGGAAAAAACCCAGTACCTGGTGGACTGGGAGGGCTACTTCTAGACAACTGATCTTGGGAACCGATTATAAACATCCGCACCTTGGACCTGCTACAGGACAACAGGAGAAACCAGGCCCTAGGAAGCATCCTCGAAGGGGAGATCCTGTCAGGAATGAGGGCCTGCAACTAGGCCTGGGATCAGCTAGTTAACTGCAGCTGAAACTCCTAATTGGCCAGATCTCCTGATTGACTGAGCGATGTTGCCAGGACTGCTCTTAAGCCTAGCAGTAGCACTTGACCAGTGGTTGCTCATTGCACTTGCCTGCATCTCTGACTTTTTTCCTGTGTCAGCCTTGTTACAGCCCTGCCCAAACTCTGCTCCTGCCATGCGCCAACTCTGCCTCAGTCCGGTCCCAGCTGTCCTCCTGGTTCCTGACTCCAACAGCTGCATCTCTAACCACTAGGCTTGACTGCTCACAAACTGGTCCATGACCCATCCTAGCTAGAGAATGAACAGTTAGCTTCTGAATATACCGGAAAAAATAGATCCATTTTAGCCAAGGAGACATGTATTGAGTAACTTATTTCTGGTAACAGCATTTTGAAGCATTTGAAAATGCTGTAAAACTATATCAGAAATTCCAGCAAGCACAGGAAATTCCAGCAAGCAAAAGATTCTTACAGTCAGTCTTCACTGTCACGGAAGTATGAGATATTGTTTCCACCTCAGGTTGCATTAAAATCTCTCAGAACCTGGCTGTTTGTTTGATAGTACAAACTGGAATTAATTAACGTATGACTCAGATAACAAGTGACTTTATTACTTGCAGATTCCGTGTTGCATCGGAAGAAGCAATCATACTGCTATTAAACTATGTTTAAAAGTAGTGGCCAGGTTCACATGAAACAGAAGAGTCAACTTATTTAATTTTGTGTTTCATCGTTATCGATTTTTATTATGTTCCATGACATCGACATTTGTATTTCAGTTGGGTGCAGTGACAGAGCCGAGAACCAGCAAAATAAATTCAAGTGTCATAGAAAAAATGATTATGGTTCGCATGAAGATGACTGAAAATAATATTTAAAAACCCACAATCAGTGTAAAGGATCCAGAAATAGATCTTGATGAACCCCTGACTCATCCTGAATGGGCTTTTAGAAATCTGGGAATAAACCACATTATTTTTCACATATGGGTTGTCACTAGAGCTGGGTGAACAATTTAAACAATCTATTTGATTAATTTAATCCTTCTTCCTGTTTGCAAATTGTCTGCAGACTGTGGAGAACCAAATACTCCAACTGGTGACTATAGTCCTGGGCAGGCCAAAATCTGCTTAGAGTAAAGGTTTGCACAGCCCCAATGTCGTACAGCTATGCAAAACAATCTCCACTTCTGCTGCCAGTGCAATCGGTGTTCTGTATTGGAAGACAATACAATAGTATCTAGGCAGACACATATCATCCATCTGTGGGACCCTAGAGTCAGATGACTATTCTGGAAAGGAACGCTGGTCTTGTGGTTAAGCACTGGCCTGGGACTCAGGAGACCCAGAATCAATCCCCAGCTCTTTGGTAGACTTTGTGTTTGTCCAATAAGTCACATAACCTCTTTGTGCCTTACGCCACCATCTATAAAATGCTTTCTTTGCCCCATTCTTTGCCTGTCTTATCTATTAGACTGCAAGGTCTTTGGGATGGGGATGTTGCTTACTATATATTTGTGCAGTGCAAAGCATAACGGGGACTCAGCTGGGGCCACTAGGTTCTACAATAATAATAATTAATAATAATTAATAATCCTTAAGCTGAGGGGCAATGGTGACAAGCTCAAAGTCCTTCAAAAAGACCTCTAAGGTCCTAGTCTACCTCTGAAAAAACTGCCTCTTTCATACAGCTGTCGGGGATCGATTTATTGCGTCTCGTCTAGACGCGATAAATCAACGCCTGTACTCCACCTCGGCGTAAGTGGAGTTGACGGGGGAGCCACGACGGTCAACTTGCCACTGTGAGGATGGCCAGGTAACTCGAACTAACATACTTCGCCTTCAGCTACACAAATAGCATAGCTGAAGTTGCGTATCTTAGTTTGAACCCCCCAGCTCGTGTAGCCCAGGCCTGAGTAGGATGTCTCTGGCTTGTGCTTACCTCACTGTCCTATCAAAAGTGTTCAGCTACTCTGCCAAGTAGTCTTTATTTCCAGTGGTTTCATGTTCATCTCTTCCTCCAGCAGGCGGGAGTATATACTGTATTTATAAATCTGGGGAACATGTATGTGTCCACTAGAAGCTGAGGAGAGAAAGGCGGAAATTTTCATGAATTTTTATTGAACTTTTTTTGTCTTTTTTGAACTTTGACTGTCAATACAGTTGGTCAAAAATATATGCCATTAACTGGAGCTGATTTAAATATTTCACATGAAAAATGGCCTTTTTTAAAGCCACAACTGTTGTGTAAATGTTTTGACATTATAGAAACTTTCTGTTTTATGAGAAATTTTCCACAATATTTTAACCCATTTTAACTAAAATTTTTACCAAAATCTTTTTGATATAATTTTCAATTTCTTTTCATTTACAGATATTTGTGTGTATACACACACACACGCATATGTAAATTATACAGTGAAAAACTGCATAAAAATTGGTACATTTCAGACCCTGCAAAACAGAAATAAATTGAAATTTTCAAAAAATTTCTGACAATCTCTACAGTTAATTCAATATATTCAGCGCCCCGTGCTTTAGGCAGCCATGGAATTTGCAGCAGAACCCATGCCAGGATATATATAATAGTTGCTACTTCTCAGATACACAGCAATGTGTGCTGATAAATGACCTTGCTGCTGCTACTTTTGTTTAGGGTATTGCACTGCTTGCTAATGAACATGTAATCAGTGGCTGGACAATTGTTCCCAGCCAGGTTCATCTTCCTTACCCTCACGACTCTCAAGTGTATGCCATATGGCTCTTTTCATTCCTCAACAAAGTTTTGCAACAGGCTTTTTTAGAAAAATGGGAAAAATATGGCTAGGCATCTGCCATATGGATTAGCATCAGCCACCAGCTGCCAGAAGCCACAGCCTTCTACATTTTACTTTTTGTTAACAGAGTGCCAAAACTGAAACATCCATTGACTCAAGGCACATTGCAATACACAGCAACAGCAGGTGAATAGATTAGTCAGAATTCTTCCTGATATCCTATGTATAGCGCATTTCAGTGGCTGCCCTGTAACTCTTTAAACAGGGAAAGTGTGTTTTCCCCACTGCTGGCTGGTGTGAAAGAGGGACAGGGTCATGGTCTTGTCCTCACTCAGGCCCACCCCCTTTGGAGACACCAGCACCACTGGCTGTACGAACAAGGACCAGTGACTCTGCTCCAAGGCCTCATTGTGGCTGGCCCTCCAAAGGGGCACAAAGGTGGGGAAGGCTTCTGAGGCCCTTACCTTTTCAGCCACACTGTGGACCTAAACTCAATTCAAGACCAAAACTCAATTTTCTGTCATCACTTTGACAAAACTTTTAGAGAAGATAAAACATGGCCTATACGAGAATATACTGAATGATATGACAGATGCAATACAGCACCTACAATAGATTGTGCTAGAGAAGATGGCCAGCATGAGGAGGAGTTTTATACATGCCACACTGATATTTTATCCCAATGTGATGCTTCCAAAATATCTTTTATGAAATAGGTAAAGAGGAAACCCCACCAACAATGAAGAGAGAAGCAAAGTATCTTAATGTTAAACTTGAGGACGCCTCAGTAAAATGTAGTAACTATCATCTTATATCTTTGCTAAATGTGGTCTTGAAAATATTTACTAAATTGCTAACCACAAGACTAAACAAAAGCATTACCACCATTGTAAATCAAGATCAAGGCAGTTTCATGCCCGGCAGAAAGGCAGCTGGTAAATTAAGAGGAGTGCTATATATATTATGAGAAGTGAGAGATGATGACGATACAATTGCTGCCGTTTCTTGAGATGCTGAAAATGCATTTGATTCTGCAGGATCAAATGCTGCTATCTATAATATGCCCTTAGTGAGCTTTGTTTTGGATTAAAATTCAGAAACCTAATTAAAACAATTTACTTTCACCCATTAGCCTTAATCCTTATGAATGGCTTACTGTCTTCTCTGGTTATTTTACTGAGAGGCACTTGACAAGGATGTCCTCTCTCTCCTATCCTTTTTTGCACAGGCTTTTGAACCTCTAGCCATCTCCCTATGTGGAGCAGAACAGAAATGCCAGGGGTACTGAGAAAGGATTTGACATCCATAAACTATTGATATCTGTAGGAGACATTCAACTGTATATTAAAAGCCCTAATAATTGAGTGGCGAAAACCTGCGAAGACATATCTGGGTCTGATTCTCAGTTACAGTAAGGCCCTTTTACACTACGTTGTACACCCACGTTAGGGCCACGGTGACACTGCCGCAGTGGTGTGAATGTTCCTAATGAAGCAAAGGGGATTTAAAAAAACACATAAGCGCCTAACTCCCATTGAACTCAATCCTCAGGGTTTTTTAAAAAATCCCACTCTGCACCTATCTGCATATTTAGGTGTCTAAATAGCTTTAAAAATCTGGCCCTTAATGTAAATGAGCCTCAGGCACATGGAGTTCTGTAATTCGAGCTGCCCGATACATCAAATAACTGAAGTTCTTCCAATTTCAGAATGTTGTCCCGGAACACTACTTAACACCTGGCATTTAAACTATGAGCTGCTTTTTTAAAGTGTGCAATATTTACCAATAAAGCTGAACTGTGACCAAAAAAAAAATACGGCCAAGGACAATTTTAACAAAAGCAAAGAAATACGGACACCTTCTAAAACTCAGCCTTTGGAGGAGACCTTGAACCATTAAGATAATTACAGTTACACCATTTAACTACTTCTTCCAACTGGGAGCAATACACAGCCTGTCTGTATGCTGCAAACAAATAGACATCTGTATAGACTAGAATAATTTCATGCACTTCTGAAGAAATGTGCATGGATTCCCATGTCGAAGGAACCCTGTCTATTTTATGAGCTTCCAACGGAAAACCCTAGCAGTCAGTTCAAGATGCTAAAGGTAGCAGAGCAAGGCACTTCAACAGATCTTCCTAGATCCATATGGATCCCTGGTGATCCATGGATTTAGTAGGGGGATCGTGTGGCTTTTTCTATACTTCACTCCTTCATAGAAGATTTCAAGAAAAATTTCCAAGAGATTTGTGACACTTCCCAGAGTTCTGAGGGCTGTGAGGCACCTGACCACCACCTGCCCTTAACATAAAGAAGCCTTGTCTGTGCCTCCCTTGGGTCAGCTTCCCAACTCCACTGGCCACAGGCAACACAAGCACTCCCCTCACAGGCCCTGCTGTCACCTTACAGGTTAGCAATTGGCACGCTCCAACCTTCGAGCCCTCTGGGGGTCTCCTTGGAGCATCCAACCCTCAATCCACTGAACACCTGCAGTATTCAGATTCACAGTTTCCAAAGAAACAGTACACCCCAGCTTACCAGTTCCACCTCAGATCACTGCTCTGCTTAACAAACAGCACTTAGATACATTTATAGGGAAATCAAGTATCAGTTTATTTTAAAAAGCACAGAGATTCAAGTAGTAGCAAGTAGAAGTAATGGAAACAAATGGCTACATATAGAATAAAACCATAGCACCCATTCTAAAGCCTAGACTTAATTAACTAGATACATAAAAGTCTTGCTCACTGTGGTATCCCAGTAACTTGAAGACCACTCAGGTTTAAATGCAAACGAGAACAACCTTTATTCCAGGGGTCTGACCGGCACCCACTTTAGATTTCTATTCCAAAGAACCCTCACCAGGGCCCCTCCTCTTCCTCCTCCTGGCTCCACTTCCTGGTTACTTAAAGGACCATCACTTCATTAGCAGCCATTCCCAAATACTGCATGTTCCTTCTCCAAACACTTTTTTTGTACAACCATACAACAACAAATTATACAACTTGAACCTTCAGAATTCCAGTAATTCCTCTGGATGCTATACCAGCATGAGAGCCCACAGGAGCACAAAGGTTTATGTGTCACCATGGGACACCAGCAGCTGGTGGAGGCAGGGTTGGAAGAAAATCAGAGCTACTATTGGAACAGGCAAAACCTCTGTTAGGGCAGGCAGTACCTATTTAGCTGCTGATAGTGTAGTGGGGCTTTCCAGACCTGCTTCACCTATAATGGGCTCCCGTACCTGGACTAAATTACTGATATGCCAATGGGATCCATGGTGCAATTTGTATTTTACTGCTTCTAGACACTGCATAACCTGCATTGGAAGTGAAAGCTGTGGCCCAAACTTGGACCCCCCCCCATGTGGTTTGCGTACATTTACCGATTGTCTCACCACCAGGGTCTTCATCCTAGCCCTCTGTTTGTCATTGGTATAACCTTTTGAGTGTGTCTGATACATCTATATGTGGTTGTTAACCTTCCATGATCCTATATGCCTGGGATCTTTAAGAAAGGGGAACAATAAGTCTAACGGTAAGCACAATTCTCGCCCCAGCATCAGCAAAGCTGGGGACTGACCTGACGCTCTCTGGGGAACAGCCCAGTAATGCTGTAAAACTGAGAAGAGAGCTTGGGGAAAGGGCAAACCCTGGGCCAGATGAGTATGAAGCCTGTTCATCAACGTGAGATTAAATCTCTCTACATGCCTGTACAGATATGCCAGATCTCTTTATCTGCCAGGAATTGGGTGAAACAAACTGTAGTCCATTATCAGTAATTATTGTGTGGGGATAACCCTATCTAGAGAACCATTCCTGCAGCCGACCACAAACAACTCATGCTGTTACTATGCTGCTAGCTGCTACCTCTGGCCATTTGGGGAAAAAAATTGTAGATTACTAACAGAAACCGCTGATGCTGTGAGGCAGAGCTTATTTCTCTGCATATGTCTAGCTGTATGGACTGCCACAGCCCAGCAGCACTGGGGTAGGGATCCTGGCTGGCTTATAGGATTTATCACTAAGGAAGCCTGGTTCACAATTTCTGACCAGCTCTTCAATGTGACAATCAGTCAGTCAGTTCCTGGCCAGTACGTACCACACCAAGGTGCCCTTTGTGGCAGTGGCCAGCACCTCTGCCTTCATGACCCCTGGTACTGCCATCTGGGAGTCCTGAAGTAGACCATGATCACCCCTAGTGACAATTCATATCTCACGTGAAAAAAAGGTCCATATAAACTCGAACAGTTTTTGGCCAATCCTGATGAACATATTTGAGAACTTCTTGTAACAGTACATCCTGGGGCAGTGCTTTTAACAATGATTTGGGAGAGATAAGAGAGATCAGTTAAGGAGTAATTATCCTCTTCCTGGCTCCTAACCCCCCCTTTCTGTGGATTTGTTATGTAAAGCCCAGGATAGGTGATCAGCCATCTGACTTGAGTTTACCCAGATAGGACTTTATTGAGAAGTTGTACTGATGTAGGGCGATCAGCCCATCTATGCATATGAAGGAGTTGGTGCCATGACATGGCTTTAACAGTGTGGTTAATGCCTGGGGTCAGTTTGTAATGTGAAAGTGTGGCCAAACAAATAACGATGTCACCTTTCACACATCCATATGCATTCTAGGGCCTCCCACTCCCCTGCTGAGTATTTCTGCTCAGCTGAGGAGAGCACGTTGGAGGTGAATGCCAATGGGTGTTCCACCCCCTGGAGGATCTAGGAGAGCCCAGAACAGAGAACTACAACTGAGGCATCACACTTGACAAAAGTAGGGGCTCATTAGGTGAGTGTGGGAACTGATGCAGTACATTTTTTGAGCTGGCATTCTGCCTGTGAACACTCTGGAGTCTAATTCCGGACCACAATGCTGCATAACAGGTCCCATAAAGGTGCAGTGAACAGAGCATAATCTTGCACAAGATTAAGGTAATAGTTAATTAACTGAAGAAATTATAGGAGTTCTGACTTGTCTGTGGGGTCTGATAGTTGAACAATGGCATCCACACTGAACTGCAATGAAGTGATTCCACAGATGATGACCTATAAAATCCAGTTGATCCTGATGAAACGCATACTTCTCCATGTTCAGGGTCCTTATATCAGGTTACTATTGCATGTAGGGAAGAATCATGGTCAGAACAAGATGATCCATGAACCAAGATGATCCATGAACCAGGATAGAGGACCACTCCAGGAATGCCTGCTAACACCGAGGCCATGACTTTTTGGAAACAGCTAGGGGCCAAATATAAACCAAAAGGCATCCGTTTAAATCGAAAGCAGCCTATATGGTTGAGAAAAGCAGTGAGGTTCCATGAGTAAGGGGCTAATGATACCAGGAGATATCCCTGGTGTAGATTCAATTTAGTGAACAGAGGTGAACCATGACCTTAGTCTGCCAATTCCTCCATAGTCAGTAGAAGATAGCAGCCAGGTCTGATTGCCTTGTTCACTTGGCTTAAGTCCACACATAAGCATAGTCCCCCTTCTTTCTTTTTTGCAACAAGGTTTGACACTTACAGTGAAGAGTCAATTGTGTCTATAATGTCCTCCTTGAGCAAGCGAGAAATCTTTGTGGCTATGCCATCCTTTAACACCAGGGGAGGTTTGCAGAATGGTTGTATAATTGAGGTGGTCAGTGGATCCACCTATGGACGATGCTCTTAGCTATGGAAACAGCCGTGTCCAGAAAAGACCTTGGGGAGTAGGTCTCTCTGATTGTTCCCCACAAGGTGGATTTCTGTGTTCTGCAAGTCTAATACATTAAAGCCCAGTGCCCAGAACAGATCCAGCCTGAGAAGGTTGGCCCCAGAATGGGCCGTGTAAAATGGGAACACTTCCACTTCTTGTTGATGATACATCATGGGAAGATCCACGATTCCCAGCAAAGTGTTTTTCACATTGCCCCATATCTGGATAGTGTGAACTGTGCTGATCGCAAGGAAAAACAGGCAAAATATCTATGGTATGTTGTGTAGTTTATGAGTGTGACTCATGCTCCAGTGCTCACTAGCAGCATTTTCTCCACACCCACATGGTAGGGGCAGATTTTAAAAGTCTCCTTTTGTCACTGAGTTGATCCCGTCCTCCATGGAATCTTCCTCCATCCCCTGGTCATCCATATAGGAGACAACTGGGGCACAGTGACACCATCTGGCAAATTGGTTACGTTTTACACATCAACAGCACCTTTGTGCCTGGGCAAGATGCTCCCAGAGCCCCTGACAGTGATGGGCTGGGCCATAATTGCTGCAGTGAGGTGGCTGCAGCAGTGGATGGTGCGAATGATGTTTCCAAAGAAGAAGAACCTGGAAAGGTCTGGGTCTAAGAAAGGGACTGAGCCGCTTGGGTTGCAAGTTCAAATTGACAGCCAACCTCCGCTGCCCTGTGGAGTGTCAGGGAATCTGGTTCCATCAGGAGGCGCTCCCATAGGTCTGGGAACAAAATCTGCTCCATAAACTGATCCTGAATCATGTCATCAGTTAAAGGTACAAATTTGCATGTAACTATTAGGTCCCAGAGGCTGGCTACATACTGGAGGACCAACTGCCTGGGGAGCTGTTTTTCTGCTGAAACAGAATACATTTAAGCATAGCATTGGGTTTAGGGTGAAAGTGTGCTGCTAGTGCCTTTAGCACTTCCTGATATGATGTGCCCTTCTACAGAGTGGAGAAGATCAAGAAGTCTTTGGTACCTGGCACATGGAATAGGAGTGCACACTGGAGAGCTTCATATGCCGCTCCCAGACCAGCTAACATCAAGTATCCATCGAATGCTGCAATCCCATCTGCTCCATGGCAAGGGTGGGTCCCATGATAGCATCAGGAATGGGGCAGGTGTGGTCGCAGAGGCTGGGAATAGCATGGTAGCTGGGGGCATTCTTGGATCTGACATTCTCCTCGCCACTGTGTTATCCCAATAACTTGAAGACCACTCAGGTTTAAATGCAAACAAGAACAAACTTTATTCCAGGGCTTTATTGGCACCCGCTCTAGGTTTCCCTTCTACATGGTCTTCACCGGGGCTCCTCCTCCTCTTCCTCCTGACTCCACTTCCTGGTTTCTTAAAGCAGCCACACTTCATAAGCAGCCATTCCCATATACTACACTCACCTATACTCCGTGCTGTGCTTTACAATCAGGCAGGCTGTGAGCTTCCTTTCATGAGACAAGCACACTGTCAGTTTGCATCCTAGGTGAAAGAGTCCATGTGTCTCTTTGCACCACAAGACATACCAAACCAAACCTTCCTTTTTATTCATAAACAGGGAAGCCCCTCCTGTTTGTTTCATGCTATAGATTTCTTCTCATGTAGATTTCACAATCTCTTAATTTTCATCTGACTCAGTATGCAAATAGGCCTACATTGTGAGGCATACAGTACACAAATGGCTGGACAGGAAGATAGGTGTCAGTTAACCTCCTGGTGATCTGCCTGAACTTCCAGACCGTAAGAAAATAATTTTCAGCATTGATACATAACTCCTTAAATATTGTCCATACACACATTTTGCAATGATCATGATGACCAGTGGACTACTGGCTCGTGGTAGAAACCTCACACACCACCCTCCAATGAGCTATTGTGCATATGTCCTACCCAGGAAATCCCTGTAAAACCCTGTGCACATGCTGTGCCCTCTGACAGTTGGCAGCAAAGGCTCCGTGAGTCACAAGCTTCAACTTACAGAGCTTCCATTCCCCTGCCTAAGATCGACTTAGGTAGGGTGCAATGGGAACCTAAATTAGAGAGAATCACAATAAGAGGTGACAGATGGTGGGGGCTGATGGGAAAAAGAAGGGTTACACAGTAATTTATTAATATGCAAAGGGTTATAAAGCAGTTTATTATTATAAAATATTAAATTACATATGTAATTATGTTAACTATGTTTATGTGTGTATGACTTTGGGATACTGTATGATGAATAGCTACATATACATTGCAAACATCATAGTACACAATGGGGTCTTCATAAGCAATGCCCTTCCACCTGCTTGCAGAAGAAAATCCCTATTTCATTTTTAAGCTATTTTTTTTAAAATGTAGTTTTATTTTTATATTTTTAACAGCAACATTTATATTGGTTCTTGGCAAAGATCCTGGCCAGCTTTCAAGGTCTGCAAAGCCAGTACATACAAAATCTCACCTACAAACCAGCAAGAGAGACAGCTGCTTGGGCTTTATGACTCACTCAAAGGATCCATGCACATCAGAGACTGTCAACAACTTTAGAAACATCAAAACTCCCTGTTAAGTAGGATTTCCAACTTTTTTCTTCAGTGAAACTGAGAAAATTGGATGATGTTGAAAGAAACTTCCTTCAAAATCCTAGAACAGAGAGGAAAATGAATAATAAAGCAAGCGAGAGATTATTGCCTATTCACTTTTTAACATTTATTTTGAGTATTTTTCAAAACCTCATCCATCTACTTGAAACACCCCCCCTCCCCATGCATCTTCCCTCCTTACATACTCTCCTCATGGACCATCAGGTAGGTGGGATTCAGCCTGCTAAGGTGTTTCACATTGGTGGCTTATATTTAATTCTGCCACTTATTAAACAAAACAAATATAATCCCTACCGGGCATGGCATAGTTTTTCACTGTAGGCACCCAGCTGGAAAAAATATGGTGAGGCCTTCAGGTAAAATGTCCAAGCCAAACTCCCTTTTTCCAGAAAAAAAAAAAAAAAAAAAAGTCAAAAGCAGAACATATACTGAATCCTCCCTCCCTTTCCAACAATTTTTTTTAAATTAGCCACCGTTGTTTACAAAGCATATGCAAATAAAATTCCTATAGACATATATCTGCAATTCTTTGCCTTTATTTTTTTTAACTATTTTAACAGGAAATGATCCATTGAGATGAAACATTTTTATCTTAAGTGATGTCCTAGGGCAGGACAAGAGAAAGCCAGGAATACATATCAACATTTCTTCAACATAGAAAATATGTTAAGAACATCTGTATGCAGCGTTTTCTGTTCTTAAGAATATAAAATGGTAAATCCATGCAACTAAAAGGCTGCAGTAAACACACTTGTCCATATACTACCTGCATGTGAACTTGTGGGACACCATTCTCTACACAGCATAGTATATTCACTCACACGCTGCAGTTCAACTTAATATGTGTCTACTACGGGCTCCTAATTTACTCAGCAATATTCATATCAGGAGTGTGTGCAGAGCAGGTTTATAACAGACTATAATCAATCATATGTGTATGATACCTAAATACAGAATCACTTCAAGGTGTTCACCTTGGAAAGAGGGATAGTAACTAAGCATACAACTGGCACATTGAACAAGAGTATTGAGGGGGAACATTTTTCACCAAGAATAACTAGATCAAAGCCTTCCTTTGACCAAAAATAGTGCCTTGGGATGCTTAAGCATCCAGAGAAAGAGATCAAAACCTTTTTTTAAGGTCTCATCTGATAGTATGCTGTGCTTCAAGCTACATGTGGCTAACCTTGGAAGGATAAATGGCTGTCCTCCCTTGCCAAGATTTGAAACTATGGCTCTAAAAAGCATAGATATTTTATGCTTGTTGAATAAAATAGAAATCCAGATTCCCTCCCTTCCCCCACCCCACCCTGCCACCACGCGTACTGTTTTGTTGCTGAGCTTTGCACTGCTATATAGCGTGTTTTGAAGTTCTGACACAGAACAAGTTATCCCAATGTTCTGTGTTTGTACAACACCTAGCACAATGGGGTTCTGATTCCATGACTAGGGATGTGTCTACACTGCAAAGAAAACCCCACAGTGCCAAGTCTCAGAGCCTGGGCCTCAGGTTGTGGGGCTAAAAATAGCAGTGTAGCTGTTTGGCCTCGGGTTGTAGCCCAGTCTCTGAAACCCAACAACGGGGGAGACCCTCAGAGCTCGGACTCCAGCTATTACACTGCTATTTTTATTCCCACAAACCAAACCCTGTGAGCTCAAGTTAATTGACCTGGGCTCTGAGATTTGGTGCCCGTGTTTTTTTCTGCAGTGTCGCCATATCCTTGGACTCTCAGGCACTGACTCAATACAAATAATAATAATACCTTAGTGTGATTTTCAAAGGAGTCTAAGGATAAG
The DNA here is from genome assembly GCF_013100865.1 of Trachemys scripta elegans. Taxonomy (NCBI): domain Eukaryota; kingdom Metazoa; phylum Chordata; order Testudines; family Emydidae; genus Trachemys; species Trachemys scripta. The sequence goes on from NC_048302.1 coordinate 52,886,033, forward strand.
GAGACACCCAACTCCCACTGAATGACAATAGGACTTGGGTGCCTAATCCCCTGAGGCTCATTTGAGGCTCTGTGTATCTGAATTTCTCAAGAGTTCTGTGTATTCTAAACACACCTGCTCCATTGCAGGCGATACCATGCTATCCATAAACACTCACAATGATATCCTAAGGCTACTGGTAAGCAATGTTTATGATGAATTTCACCTGTTCAGATCGAACACTGACATTTGTTGTTTCCAGAAAGGTTCAAGTGTCTTTGCAGCCAGTGATAACATTGGTGGCAGCTGCCAGATCTCTTCTTTTCTGAACTTCTGCCCATTGAAACTAGCAGTGTCTTATTTCCTTTATGCATGAATGTTTTTCTAGTAGCATCTCTTCTGTGAAGTCTTCTGTTGGCTAAATGTGCAATACAGCAATCTAGTCGACACCTGTTTGTTAGTGCTTCCTGCCAGATATGTTGGCAAGGTGGAGCCTCCAGCAATGATGTCAAACCTCGCAATCCCCACCAGATCAGAATCATTGTGAGTAGGTGAGCCCCAGATAAACCTATGTGAAAAGGAAAGTTGGAGGGGATGAGGACAGGGCTAAACAGCTACTGACTTTTCAATTTTAATTTTGCGTAAAGCACCATGGTGACCAGATTGGTATTGAGTAGACAGATTTATTAAATTATTTGAGCACTGATTCCTCCACTAACCACAATTTTCTTATAAATTCAAATAAGTTCTGAACAGCTGTAACCTGAATTCTTAGAGTTTTTTTCCAAGTCTTAAAATCTGTTTTTTACAGACCGAGTTTTACTGTCTGCATGTTGCTGGATACAGTTTCACTGCAAGGGCAGACAAAGAGGGAAATGAAGTGATCATCCTATACTGATACTCAGGATGTATTTGGCAAAGCTCCACACTGAAGATAATTGTCTACATACAAAATAATAGAAGGAGAGGTGAGCAGGAGCAGTGGATGGAAAATCATATAAAAGTGCAAGAAAGAAAAAAAGGGAAGCTATAAGCTACCATTGGGAAACTGAAAGGTCAGAGTCTAAATCCAGCTTTTGTTAACTTTAAATGTTGACATTTAACATGATTTTTAAATGGCAAAGAGCTGTAAATAAGATACTTTGCATTTCTTTAGTGACTTCCATATGAGGATCTCAAAGTGTTTTCTGAAGTGATCATCCTTTACTTGTACTCTTAGAATACATTTGCCATGGAGTGACTTAAGCAGCACAACTCATTGGTGAGTTAAGAAGTATTTTTATATATATTTTAGAGCTAGAAGAAATGAAGTACAGACAAGTTAAAACATATGACTTGCCTAAGGATATTCAACTCATCTATGGACAAAGCAGAAATAAAATCCAGATCCACTGGCTCCTGGTCTGCCACACCACCATACGGTAGATCACTTAGGACAAAATATAACAAATCATGTTCAATAAGGTGTAAATTCAAAGGTAATCCCTGCTAAAAGATGAAATACTGCAGCATATTGATTAGCAAAGGGCAAAATCGCAAAGCTTTGGTAGTTCTCCTTAGAATGGCATCTTGTGGCCAAATTCATTACTGGCTTGTATAGAATAATACTAGGATGGATTTGGCCAAGAAAACTGCATTGAATCTTTGTGAAGTGTATAGTATTTGCCAAGTAATTGTGTGCAATAACTTTCTTGCCCGAATCATTATGTGCTAATATAATTGGGCTGCTTCCAATACAAGTACAGTGTAATTCTTGTTTACAGTGAAGAAGTAAAGTGGAAGTGGGTAAATACGTATGGAAATACACAATATAAGCCTAAAAGACATTGCAATAAAAGGTACAACAGACTACAATTGCCGTTAAAGTGGGATTGCTCAAAGATCTGAAACGAACAGCAATCTGCATTGGAAATGGGGAGGCAACCAAACAAGAACAAACAGAACAGGCATGTTACAAATTCATCCGTTTGATATTCAGTGTATACTGAATAATAACTATCACTGTACAACAAACAACTATCACAAGTACTAACACTTAGTGAGCACCCTAAAAGCTGCTCTAACGAGTACCAGCTGCCAGTGGCTGTCAAGTATCTCTGGGACTCATGGAAGCCTAACCATTCCCTCTGTGCTGGCAGCCATAGGAGACAGCTGCTACTGAACCACCTGAGCATTCTCCCGTGCAAAGAAGCTGCTCCCGGGGTATGGATTCACAAGGTTTAGAACCATTTTGTGTCTGTGGAGCAGTGCAAAACGACTGGCATGCCACCCAGGGTTAGGGCACTGTCTCCATGCTGGACTGGGGCGGGGTGGGAAGGACTTTGAAGATTGTAGCCCACAACTCCCTGAGCACCTGCAAACCCCATGTAAGTCAAAATGTGAGTTCCTCTCTCCATAAATATGAATCAGGAAAAAGTCTCAAATCATGCATCTGTGCCCTCTGATTTACACCTAGCAAAGTAAGACTTAGCAAAGAGGCAGGCTACGTGTGTAAACAGTGGGTGGGCTGACCTCCATCTTCCTGTTCTCTTCCATTCTGAGAAACAATCGTGGGTGATCCCTCTCCCTTCCCTTCACCAGAAAAAATATTTCTGCTTGCTGGTGGATAGCAATACCAGCTGACACACCTGCGTGCCAGACACTCACAGATGTACAGTACTGAGCCATCTGCAAAGCACACTGTTCACACCAGCTTGCTTGATTTAGATAGAGGAACCCTGCCACACAGCTAAGAAGCCTTTGTTATTATTGTTCTTACCGCTTTTGCTTGGTCTGTTCTCTTCATGTTCATGAGGAATGGGGAAAGAAGTATGAGAAAATGCTTTGCACAGCCCAGAACATTATTTTTTCTGATACTAAACATTTAGCTAATTATTCTAGGGCTGGGCTAAGGGTCAGTATAAAATAAGAGCCCCTCCTTTGAACAAAGAAACTCAACCTAAACCTTTATTAAGGCTAAAAACTAGTCCATTATATTCCCCTGCTTTCCCTCCATTCATCTTCACACACCTCCACAATCCCAAATTGCAGAACCAAAGGTGATTTCCTCACAGTGGTTCTAGGCCCACCAGTAGCAGAAAGTAAGACACAATTCCTAAGGAAAACCAGCTCTCTTGAGATTTCTAGCCTTTTTTTGCAGGGACTGGATGGTTTGGAAAAGCTTCAAACCAATGTCTAGACCAAAATTCTCAACGCTTGGTATCTTAAATCAGACTCCTAAATAAAAAAGTCTGCGTTTTCAAAGCTGCTAAGCACCTGTAGCTCCTATTGACTTCACTGGGTTATGTGTGCTTTTGGCACTTGTAGAAACTGGGCAATGTATACTTAGGCACCCAGAAATGGATTTAAGAGGCTAATTTCAGATACCCAAGATTTAAATTTTTGACTCCACATAGTAAATAGCCTATTCAAAATCTGTTAAATTTCACCCAGCCCAATTTTCCACAACCAGACGATTAACCAACTGAAATGACCACCCTGGCATTGCCAGACGTTTAGTAATAATGGGACACATTTGTGAAGCATTGTATGCATTTTTTAAAAGCTCTCACTACATGCTTGGTGATGATATCTTAATTACACACATGGGGTCAATTTTGCCCTTCTTTGTACTTGTTAACCACACTGAAGTCACTGTGACTGCCTGGGAATTAAATGAGGAAAGAATTTGGCCCGTTAGCTTCAAGAGCCATTTAGAAATAAGAGCAATGTTGCATTCTAGTTGTCTTATCACAAGATGTCCCAGGTATTTACAGAAAACAAGAAACACTTCTCAGTAAGGAAATAAACAATACCAAAGTGTTTGTATTTCAGATAGATCTTGTCAAATTATCTTGATCTCTTTTTTGGATGAGATTACAAGTTTGGTTGGTAACGGTAGCAATGTTGACATAATATACTTAGATTTCTGGAAGGTATTTGATTGGTACCTCATGACTTTTTGAGTAAAAACCTAGAGTGTTATAAAACTAATATGGCACATATTAAATCAACTAAAAACTGGCTAACCGTTTTCCAAATGTAACTGTAAATGGGGAATCATCATCAAGCAGATGTGTTTCTAGTGTGGCCCCTCAGGGATCAGTTCTTGGCCCTATGATATTTAACATTTTTATTAGTGACCTTGATAGCATCCTCACAAAAGTTTGCAGATGACATAAAAATTGGGGGAGTGGTAAATAATGAAGAAGACAGGTCACTGGTAGAGAACAACCTGAATTGCTTGGTAAACTGGGCAAAAGCAAACAATTTGCATTCCAGTTTGGCTACATATAAATGTATGCATCTAGGAATAAATAATGTAGGCCATAGTTATAGAATGGGGGATTCCATCCTGGGGAGCAGTAACCTGGGAATCTGAAGTAGGAATAAAAAGGTGCAACTGCTGCTATGTCCAGTACTGGTTCCCACATTTCAAGAAGGATTTTGATAAATTTGAGAGGGTTCAGAGAAGAGCCAGGAGAATGATTAAAGGATTAGAAAATATTCGTTATAGTGATAGACTCAAGGAGCTCATACTGTTTAGCTTAACAAAGAGAAGGTTAAAGTATGACTTCATAACAGCCTACAAATATTTGATAATGGGCTCTTCGATCTAGCAAAGAAAGGCACAGCAGGACCCGATGGCTGGAAGCTGAAGCTAGACAAATTTAATCTGGAAATAAAGCATACATTTTGAACAGTGAGGGTAATTAACTATTGGAACAATTTACCAACTGTTGTAGTGGATTCTCATAGTTGGCAATTTTAAAATCAAGATGGGATTTTTTTTAAAGATATGCTGTAGAAATTATTTTGTATTGCAGTCCTATGGCCTGAGTTATACGGTCAGACTAGCTGATCATAATGGTCTCTCCAGGCTTGGGAGTTTATGAATCTATGAATTTTATCAATATACCACTTGTTATTCTTCCTAGTGACATGAAAAACATTTGTACTCAGGATACAGAACTTAACTTTATAGAGAGAGCAATCTTTCAGTCCATAAATATTGGCAGTAATGCATCCTTAAGAATGAAAAAAAAAAAAAAGTAAAACTAGTGGTAATCTTGCCATAATAAGGGGTCTGATCCTGTCTAGGAGTTTTTGCCCTTACCTTAAATAGGAACAGAAGCAGGTCCATTAATAAATAATCTGACTAGCAATTCCATCCATTATATCAGAGATAACAGTGTTACTAGGATAGCTTCAAGCAAGAACATTTTTATTTGGTTAAAGCCAGCTTCCCTTTTATAGCTCTCAACATGCATAAAGAAAAACAATATTGTTAAGTCATGCTAACCTGAGGAAAAGTAGGGGATGGAAAAATATAAACACATAAACCTAATAAAACTCACAAACAAACTGCACATTTTGAATTACTCTTTGGTAACTGATGAAAAAAAGTGTTATGAGGCAAATCCTTCACTGAGTAACTCACTAGAGAGAATGGACAAAATAAATTGTACAGCTCTAATTTTCCTAGCAGCTTCCATGCTATTCTTTGAAATTGAGTAAGAAACCCTTGGCTTAATCCCAAGAGCCAATCTATAGTAAATAGTGCACACTTAATGCCTAAGTTCCTTTTTAGCACCATTCAGACAGTGACTTCAGCCACACAGTTTAGTCATAGCAGACATTTTTGTGGTGAAAGCATTAAACCCACATGCAGCTCTCTTTCTGTGGCCACTGGGGGTCATGCTCCTTTCCCATTAGCTGAATAAATCATAAAGTCTGCACGGACCACACAAGAAGCATGACTAGCAAGCCACAGGCAGTGCCTACAGCCTGTTATTTCTTTTCTGAAGAAAGAAAGAAAGAAGGAAAGAAAGAAAGGAAGAAAGAAAAAAAGAAAGAAAGAAAGAAAGAAAGAAAGAAAGAAAGAAAACAGACTAGCTGTAGGAAATTATTTGATTTTTTAAAATTTGATCTCTTTGAGGTAACATTGAGACTCATTTGTGTGGGTTTTGTTTTTTTTTTTAACCCAGAAAGCCTTAGTTAAGAAGAAAAATAGAGAAAGATTAAAAAGGCACCTTTTTGTTATGCTGTGATTTGTCAGGGGAAAAACATTCCCTGTAGTTTTTTAAATAATAAAGGCCACTATGTGTAGTAGGGCTCTTCAGGTACCTTGATAAGACACAATATGGAAAGAACTTAGAGACACTCAAATCTTCCCTATTGGTAATATGGGATAATGGGATTGAAGCAAAAGTGTGACTAATGTTTTTTCACATCGAATGAAAATGACAGTAACTGAGCAAGATCTGTAAGTCTAAAGGTTGGTTCAAGTTCCCATCAATCAGGAAATAAGATAAGAAACAAGAATTTTAAACATTGCCATTAGCATGCAACTGTTATCACATTCAGGAGATATGCACAGCTCATTATGCTAAGCAGTCTTTCTTAAGCATTTCTTTAAAATGTACCAAAACCCCAAAATATTTTAACAAGAGCACTGAACTTTAAACAGACTTTACATAACAGAGTGATTGGCAAGGAAAACGTGCCCTGTCTTTCAAAGAACCAGCTGGGGGAGTGGGGGGAAGTGTGCGTGGGAGGGAAGCTTTTTAAACTATGTTCTATTCCATGATCCTGTGTAGATCGTTTGGACATGCAGCATTTAGAAAATAAACTCTACATGCTGCAGAGCCTTTCTGAGAAACTTTCTGAGGAGGTTAGTTAGTTAACCAAAAATTTCTGAGTCTATTTACACAGGGGCAGCTGCACCTTAGTTTTCTCTCTTGTTTTTTGTTTGGTATTTTTGGTGGAATATAGGGAATTTTAGTGCTTAAATAAATAAACAAATAAATAAAAGCACTGGTTAGAGTCAGGCATTTCACAGACAGGCACTATGTAAGCTTTCTCACACAGCTGTGCCAATGGATCTAAGTCTTTACCTGCAATATGTCCTCTGCCCAATTTATTTCAGTCCTCTTGAGCAAAGACAGATAACCACGCTGAATTGTGACAAATTATATAGTGGTTTTGTGAGGTGAACAAATACCCACTAGGGAATAGGGCAGGACCACTTAAATCCATTTAATTTGTGACTTAATATTGTGGGTTAAAACATGTGTGACCTTTGCCAAAGACATCTCATATATGGACAACAGAAACTCAAATCTCAAGTCTCAAAGAATTCTTAGTAACAAGATATGTCTAGTGACAGGTAACCCAAGGTATAGCATTAATTTTATCCTGAAGTTCTTACTGATGGATTAAGTACCACTTTAACCAGAATAACAAAATATAAAAATCCCTCAGTGGTGAAATGCAGTACTGTATAAAGTCTAAGCTTTCACTCATTCCGGTGGAATGACTAGTATTTAACATTTTCATGCACATGTGTTTTCCACATCAGTAAGCATATAAAACATTCTTAAGCAAAACATATAGAGCATCCTTCCTGAAACTAGAGTCCTCAGAAGATTTCAAAATTCCAAGGCCTTTTAGACCTAATTTGCCTCACCCAGTTTCCTTTTGTAACTTTTACATCTCACTTTTCCTATCAATTATGCACCAAATCCTGAAGCCCTGATTAAGGCAAAACTTGCACTGAGTTCGGTGGGAGATTTTGCTGAGTGAGGAGAGCAGGATTATGCTCTGCTAGCAGTGAAATCCAAGGACACTACTTAATCAATATAAAATGAAAACCAGATACAAAATGCATATGGTGTCTATTGGCTGTGTGTGAACATTGGCAATATATAGCATCCAGAGATGCTGTGCAATGGCCAGAGAGTTTTTGAACAAAAGCCAGTAGCCAGTTTCAAAACAGCCTTAATTAAAAATGAGCTAACATAGAGTTATTGCCTGAAGGCCAAATCCTCTCTCCAATGCCCAGCCTAAGTATCTGGGCTTGGCACTGCGGCACTCCAAAAGGGCAAAGGGAGGGAGAAACCCTTCCCTCCGGGCCATGCAGTAGGAAGGGAACTGTTATGCAGCTACTACTCAAGCCTAAGGGATATAGGTAGGAAAAAAAGGCCAGTTTGCTCCCACTTCCCAAACTTCCCCAGTGTGAACCACTTGGCTCCTTGTCTTTCAGGTTTATACAAGTGTTCAAGTGCTGCCCACTCCCAGTGCAACAGAACTGCACTGCATAGTGGGTGCATGATTTGCTCCTTAGTGAGGTTTCATCAGAACATAGGTTTGGGCCATAGATCTTTGCTGTATTACTCGGGGGTAGGCTACAAACTGTAGATAGAGCTATACAACATCCTAGAATTTGAGTGATCTACCTGACCCCCTTCCTATGTTATTACTTACCATGTTTCTGTATGAACATAAGATTCAAGAAACCTGACTATAAGCATAGTACCAGACAATGTATTTCCAGTACATTTGTTTCTCCTGTGCAAATAGCAATAGCTCAACTCCATCAAGCGGAATCTCACAAGTAATAAATGTCACCAGCTAATAGAGGTGCATGAACACTCCCACCCCTATACAGTTCAAACCTGACTATTTCTGGCTGTTCAGGTCCCTAAAACAGAAAGTGTTCTTAAAACAACTCTAAAATGTCCACATTTCATAGCTGAATTTGTGAAATTAAATATTGGCCAGATTTTGCTCTGTAACTTTAGGAAAACCCATTTTTCAATTGTATTGCAAAACTATGACACAAAGCAAGCCAGAATTTTTTCTTAGCCCTACCAGTTGACACTTGAATCAGGGCCGCTAATTAACTCTACGTGTTTTTTGTATTTCTTTTTGAACAACACAAGAACTATGTATATTTTTACAAAACAATAGGAAAAACTAACCAACCCAACAGCAATAGTTTCAGTGTCCTGAAAGAGAACATTAACTGTCTTGTAAATTCTAAAAGGCTGTATTAATTGGAACAAGACAAACAGAGAATTTCAAAAGAATTCTCAACTACTTCTGCCTCATCGTTTTCAAAAATGCATACACACACATAAGTACATATTGCTCCTTCCATTCAAACTCCTCTAGGAGCAACAGGGCAACTCCAGGGTGGGGTTGATGAGATCATCATAACCGCTGCTGTATTAAAGACATTTACTACACATAGACCTCTCCCGGGAAGAATGATTATTTCATGATAACCAACATCCGTATTGAGTTATTGCTTAACTCAGGGCCGGCTCCAGGCACCAGCAAACCAAGCAAGTGCTTGGGGCAGCACATTTTCAGGGGCAGCATTCCAGCCAGCCTCTTTTTTTTATTTTATTTTTTATTTTATTTGTTGGCGTTTGGGCGGCAAAAGCCGAGAGCTGGCCCTGGCAGCAGCAGCGCGTCCTGCACTGGGGGTGCCCTGGGGCCACTGCGGTTCACGTTGGGGAGCAGCAGCTGCACCTTATGGCCGGGCGGGCTCTGAGTGCAGGACACTCGAGCTGGGGGCTGCCTCTCGGGGCACACGGAGGGGCGGCAACCCCCCAGCGCCGCAGCCGGGGCTGGGCGAAGCGGCCCGAGCTGCCCAAGGACTGCAGCAGGAAGGCCAGGAACCGCAGCAGCAGCGGGGCCATAGAGGGTGGGGCGCTGCTGTGCAGGGCCTGTGTCCCGCTCTCCGGGGCTCCGCTCCCTCTGGGGCTGCCCTGCCCCGGCTCCTCAGCCCCCTGCCAGGGCGGTCCCCCAGCTCTGTCCTCTCCGGTCCCAGCCAGTCCTGGAGGCGGGAGCCCTGGCTGGAGGGACCCTGGGCTGAGGCGCGGCCTGGGAGTCCCACTGCTAGGGTGACCAGACGTCCCGATTTTATCGGGACCGTCCCGATATTTCCTTGTTTGTCCCGCGTCCCGACCGACATGCGGTCGGGACAACCGGACAAACAAGGAAATGCCCCGGAGCCTAGAGCCCGGAAGTGCTCGCACCCCCCCCCCCCCCCCCCCCCCGCCCCCCCCCCCCCCCCCCCCCGATTGGCTCCCTCCCCGAATCCCCGCCTCTTCCCCGGGCTCACCATTCCTCCCCCCTCCGCAAGCGCTGGAGGGAGGCCCGGGAGACTCAGAGGAAGCGCGGGGCCGGGGTGAGTAACAGTCCGGCCTGGCCCTGAGCAGGACTCAGTCGGGTGGTTGGGCGAGGAGGGGGGCGGCCCGCGGGGCCAGGCGGCGGCTGTTGTTGTCCCCCCAGCCAGCGGGACTCGGGAGCAGCCGCTGCTGCAGCTCCCACTGCCGCGGGGGGAGGAAGCGGCCATGGCGCTCCGCAGCTGCGGCGCCTCCGAACCCCCCGAGCCGGGGCCTGCTGCAGGGAACTAGCAGCGCGTATGCTGCGCCCAGCCCCTGGCCAGTCGCGTCTGGGCTGCTGCCCAGCTGGTGCTATCCCGCGGCGGCCCCGGGGCGGAGGCATCGGCCGCCCAGCCCCGTTCGTTCCCCTGCGGGACGGGGGGG
>NC_048302.1:52898970-52983933 GCF_013100865.1 Trachemys scripta elegans
TAGTCATTTCTGAATGATGGTGGGCTGCCTTAGTGACTATAAGTCTAAGTTTCCAATATTATAAAAGGTATCTTGCCCTAAGTGGATGTAAGAGTGACAACAATTCGTGGATCTTCATTATAAGGCAGTGGGAAAAGCTACATAGCAGGAGTAGTTCATTGAGGAAGTCAATAGGTAAAATGGGATTTAAGCAAGGAAAAATGATATTATTTGTATATCTTGTTGAAGCAGATGTTTCCTTTCTAGATAGGTGGTGAATACAATATGCAAGTTCTAGAACTGCAGTGAGAATTTGTGCTGGAGAGCTCAGAATGGGCTTGCTTAGAACCTCTTTGTTAGGTTTAAATAGAGGGAAGGAAGAGGAGAGAGAAAAAATCAGAGCTGTCCATATTCTAGTTACCATATGCGCTTTTAATCAAGTAATTACTATCTGACACTGAGCAGACACAGAGAGAGAGGAATACATGGATTTTGTGAATCCTAAACAAAATTAGCATACTTACAACAGGGTTCCTCCAGCCTGGGAGATATATGGCCATTTAATGAAAATAAATATTTATTTGTTAATTTATTTATTGAAATAAGATTGCTCACTTAGGTACGTTTTTTCTCCAAGCTCTCACACCTTTAAACCACTGTGGTTGGTGCCTTTGCAGAACCAGTATTTTGCTTTACTACTTTCATTCCCCATATCATAAACATTTACTGTTATTACAGACATCGTAGTATCAAACTCCAGATAGTGTGAGGAAAAAAATTAGACTATTTTAAGTGATTGTAACTTTCCACTTGATAGTTTAACATTCTACAATCATTACTGAGTCTGCAGGCACTGTTAACCTGTTCTGCTGAGACAAACATTTCTTTCCTAATGTTTACTGAGATAGTGTAAATTACTTAACATACAGCAGTGTACGTTTTTCTCAGCTAATCTAGATCTGATCCCTAAGGGGCTATTTATTACGCATGTATACAATCTGTCTTTAGAAGTGAAGTTAATGTAATATGACACAAGTAGCACACATTGTTTAAATGTGTTCCAGAAAGTTAGCAAATTTAGTTAAAAGAATACTTACATGCTCTTCTGCCTAGTTAGCAGCAAGGAAAAGCATTCTAAATATTAAACACTTCTCACTGTAGGTGGCCAATTAATACACTGTATCCAAGCTGGAACAAATCCTTCAAATATATACATAAAGCATATAATCTCTTATCTGCTTAGGCATTATCAAATTTTTAACAAATCCTAGTAACTTCAAACACAACTTTAATGGGATGTGGTGCTAAAACATGCAAAATAAAGAACCAAGTTTTTAAGAACATAATCTGTTTTAGAATGTTTCAAGAGAACTACTTTGAAATGTAATTATAATCTTATCCCATGAGGAAATGTGTGCCATTTTAAAGAATTATAGTACATTTATTAATATACTGAGAGAGAGATAGTCTTGCCTTCCTAAAATTGCATGCGTATCTACCTCAATGGATATTGGGGGTTAGACAGAAATATTTCATGATGGTCCTAAAAACCAGCTAAACTTGAAAATAGGAACAATATTTATAGCTACCAGTCTTGTCCCTGAAAATGCTTCATTCAATAACATTTCTTTGAGAGGGAATTTTAACAGGTTGTTATAGCCTTTTCAGCTGTGATTAACAGATGGAACATGTTTTAATTGAAATTTGTATTTTGTGGGTTTTTATCTCATTGGCAAGCTGAAATTAATACAGTAAATCATTCTGTTAGTATGCAAAACACATTGTCATCATGTACATTGCTGCTGTCTGGGACTTTATCAACTTTCACTCCCATTACACTCACAAACACACACTATTTTAAAATTGTGCCTGTTTTCCAATGGCTCCAGCTTCAGTTTCTTATGCATAAGCAGAAGGAATACCTCTAAGCTTTGGTTTGCATCCCTGGCTTCTAGTTTCTATGAGCCTGCATGACTCGTGTAAATGAGAGACATAATTTAAAACATGGTAAAACTGGGGAGAAAATTTTACTATTTTTAATCAGAGACCAAACAATTTTTCAGAAAAATGCCTTATGCACAGGTAAATAGATGTACAATTCAAACAATATAGATCTGAAATGAAATCTATTACCTGGCAGGTTAATTCCCCCATATTTTCCAAAAGATAATTTAAAAAAGAAACTTACTACATGCAAGTGATGCAACATGGAGCTTTCTTGTAATTTTATACAATAAGCAAAGCTTCAGAGTATTTACAGACCACCCTGTTTAAGAACGTCAATGAACTCAGTGAAGATGCTTAGTCTAGTGCTTTGATGTTAAAAAGAAAAATCAAAACTAATGGGCCTTTGGCCATATATAGTCGCTGTGCAAGGTGTGCCTTTGACCTTCCTAGGGGTAAACAGCCAATGTTTGTAGATTGCCAGTGTTTGTGTTTTATGACCTGGTTCATTTTTTTTTTAATCATGGCTGATTCTGATTAGGTCTTGCAAGTGGAAAACTAGCTGCTTGCCGAGTTTCTCTTTCTTGGCTCCACTTAGAGCTTTATTTCCATTGAACAGGGGGTATGGAGAGAAGACTAGAATAAGAATTTTTTTTCCTCGTAAAATTAGCACATGGATGAGCTGTTGTTTTTTTTATTTGTTTGTAAGACTACATTTTTGTCCCCCCCCCCCAGTATACTGTATACAGTATACTGAATTGCTCTACAAGCAGCCTGTTGTACACTTGTTACGAGCACAGGGTTCTCTACACATACTGGAGCTCTCCTTCTGAAGATGAATTTGGAAATGGTGAATAACTAGTCATTGAGAGTTCTTTCTGTAGTCATTGTAAGGCAGGAATCATAAAGAATTCTTTTCGCGTTGATATGACTGTCGTGTATAACTATAGGAGTCAACTTGTAATTCAGCATAAATCAACAGACTTCCATATAGGACCCCAACCCACATTAAGAGTTTGATCCAAAGCCCATGGATGTCAATGAAAAGACTCCCATTGGATCAGGTCCTAATGCCTTTCCTATTATAGTGGTTTGGTATGTTGTTGTCCATGTTACTTGAAGATGATACAAAACATTCCAGGGCACAAATTGTTGGGGCCTCTCCTGCACCCACTAAAGTCATTGGGAGTTTTGCCAGCAAATTCAGCAGGAGCTTGAACAAACTTAAAGTTACTATTTCCCTGGTAAAAAAGGGCTTATAGTTACCATTGCTTGGCATGGCAAGGTAACTAATTGTGACACTCTGTATCTCAAAGTAGCACCCTGGAACTCCATATTCACCCTGGTGATATGATTATGATATGTTTTGTACAAAGTATGCTTTGTGGGGTATCATTTTAAAAGTCTTGATCTGTTGAACATTAATATCCTGTTGGAGTGTATGTGCTATCATCATATGTGAAGTTATGAAACATTGCTATATGTGTTACTGAAATATGTTGAGAGGTTGGGAGATGCCCAGAGCCAACCTTTCAATTGCAACAAAGGGCCAGCAAGACATGTGCTGATTGCCCATTAAAGTGAATCCACTCTCCCAACAGCCATCCCAGGGACTTCTCAAAGAGAGCATGTATACAACGGAGACTGCTTGACCAATGGGGACTGCCTGATCCACACGTCACAGCAAAGCTGGAAGAAAATATAAAAAAGGGGAAGTGACAACATCTCTCTCCTCCCCATCCCAAACTCAATACCTGGAGGAACATCTGGAGGACAAAGACTTTGAACTGGGGAAGGGTGGTCCCAGGCTGGAAGGTGGTCCCACCCTGTGTATTGAGGATCTGTAGCCTGCTTGTACCATCTGTCAGGGTGAGACACTGATAGATTCAAATCTGTTTAGTTTGTAGAACCTAGACTGCACATTTACTTTTATTTCTAAAGTAATCAACTTTTATCTTTACACTTGCTACTTATAATCACTTAAAATCTCTCTTTCTGTAGTTAATAAACCTGTTTTCTACTTTATCAAAAAGAAAGTTTTGGTTGAAGTGCTTGGGAAATCTCAGCTCAGTTTACAAAAGCTAGTGTGTATTCATTCCACATTGAGGGAGCTGCAAACTGCTTAATGAACTTGCAGTGCCCAAGGAGGCCTTGAACAGTGTAAAACGGTACAGCCCTGGGCTGGGGTTGGGGCTGGGGCTGGGGGGAATTGGCTAGAGCTTCTCTATTGATGGTGCATGAGTGACTGAGAGATCATTCATGTAACTCAGTTGGATGTGTCCCTGCCTATGGATGTTTGTGTAAGTGCAGTGCCTATCAGGGGTTTGTAACTTGTCATCAGCATCACAGTGTGAGAGATATCTCAGGCTGATGCGGTTTGGAGGGCTTAACAGTCCCACAATCCAGGTTGCACCCTGGGGATCCCTTCACACTAATATGCCACTTCATAGTGAACAAAGAAATTTAGCATATCACCAGTGTCTTCCCAAGATTTGTTACTGTAGCTCGGACATTTACAATTTGTGACTATATTCAAAATATAGTTTTTTTTTCTTTCCCCTTTGAATTATTTAATTGGATGGAAGCTTTTCTATCATGAATAGAGTGACCAGATATCCTGCTTTTATAGGGACAGTGCCGATTTTTGGGTCTTTTTCTTATATAGGCTCCTATTACCCCCACCCCCGTCCCGATTTTTCACACTTGCTGTCTGGTCACCCTAATCATGAAACTTAAGGGAAATGCTTTCAGCATAAATGAAGAAGCCCTCTGGAGATTAGAGGTATGCTGAAGATTGGTATTTATGGGTCACATTCTGAGACTCTTATTCATATTGAGTAGCATGTTAGTCCACGTGTAATCCCAGGGGTTTTTTTCAATGAACTTCTTTCAAAGTAAGGTACTTTTTTTCAAGTATAATGGTACCGGCATCTGACCCTGTTGATTGACAACAACACGATGCAACCATCATGAGCTATAAGTACATATACACTTCAGTACATTTTAAAAATACATACTTTATATCCTAGCATAGGTAGATGCTAACACAAGGGTATCACAAGTTTGAAAAACACGTCTTTGTGAAGATGGCTGTACAATTTCAGTCCTGGAACCACTTTTGTTTATGAGTTTTAGTTGTTTTAGAATGATTTGAGTACTGATAAATCTTTAAATTGATTAATTATACCTTACAGATTATTTTATTTAAATAATACCACATTGTGTTTATGTGGCTTTCATCTGAAGATTATGGAGTTCTTTACAAATAAAAGGTTATTATCATCTCTATTTTACAAATGTAAAAATTAAGGCACAGAGAGGATAACTTGCCTAATGTCATGCAACGAGCTAGTAGCAGATAGAGATGCAGCCTTCAGACTGTCGGTGAGCTGCTCTAACCATAGTCATTAGAACCTCTCCCACAGATGTGGCTAAACAAAAGTTTTTCCAAGGCCACTCAAGAACCCATGTATTTTGAAAATGATATAATGTGAATTATTATTTAAGTGCAGGACTAATAAAATGCAGAAAACAAAATCATTCATCTCTGCAGCAAATTAATTTGGGTTCTGGATTGCATAAGCACTGAAGCAATCAGAAAAATAAGAATAAACAACAAATATCTTACCTCAGTTCCATTTGCCAACCCGCCTCTCCATCAGCTCACTTTTAAAAAATTGTCACATTTTAAAACATATTTCTGTAAGGGTTTTTTTTTAATTTTTAAATTAATCATTGTTTGTTATTAGTACACAGAATACATATATCTAACAACAAAGTAACAGGAAAGGGGGGAAATCCTTACCCATTACTCATGTGTTGCTACAGTTCTTTCCCACTGCCAATCAAATAGAGCATGTGCAGCTGACAAAGAGTGGGCTACAGAGAGAAAGGATCTGGGGCCTCCATCAGGGGACTGAAAATAGGACACTGGCCCAGACAGCATTCTATGGCTGACTTCCCCTCCTGGGCATAAGTAGTAACTGAGTGGTACTCACTAGTTCTTCATCATCCTCCCCTGTTCCTCATGATCAGCTGTGAAATCCAGATTGGCTTCCCAATATTCTTTAGCTTCATGAGAGGGAATCTGAGGAGTGATTACAGCTGATCTACTGCAGCAGTCAGCCAGTACTAAAGCTGGACTGAGAAAGGTGAAGCTTGCCTGTACTATCTATATAGGCATTTATACCATGCTCATCACAGGGCATTTATGTACCTGTTCGTCACATGATATGTGAACTCATACATTCCTTTTGTCGCAGCCACGGAGGAGATGGCTACGGGTGACATGTCTCTGCTGCCAATCATGAATTTGAATAGGGGGAATGAAATTAGAGAAGCAATGCAGTGATAGAGGGTTGAGAAAATATGGGGCCATCAGGTCACTTCAAACCTACTGATACCTCTCCTCCAGGGTCCATAGGAAGAGCAACCTTGTAGGAAGAACTGAAAAATCCCAACTTCAATTAAAATATGGAAAGCAGAAGCATCCATCCATCATCTATCTAGCTATGAAGTTATGCCCAAATGTTGCTCTATCTATGTGGAACTCCCATTGACTTATTTAGTGAATATGTAGATTATGTATCGCCAACTATTCTGGAAATGGAGCCCCATATGACAATGAGTTTGCCTGTTCTTTAATAAATTACCCTTTGCAAATTTCCTAGAGCCAGTAATGCAGAGATCCCTTGGTCAACAATTTTCTATTTAGAAAATTAGCAACCTTTTCTTGGTAGTTGCTTTCAAGAACTAGACTTCTTAAATGCAACAGCAGTTAGGTAGAAAGTCCTGAGAAGTAAAACAACCTCTAAGAATACGACCTGCAAATTAAATCAACAAATGAGGTTGGGGGTCTGAATGGATTAGTAAATAAGTTAACACACTAACCTTTGTCCTCAGGAAACTTGGCTTCAAATTTGCCTGTGATCATAAATGAAACGGAAAGTTTTGGGGTCTCTTCTAAGTTCTTAGTGAACATCTGTTCATATCAATAAACTACTACACAATATGACTCATCTGACAAATCCAGCTCCAGGGAAGTCCAAAACTTCAATCAAAGTCACCCTGAGCCATTAACAAGAAAAAGAAAATCTACATAACCTGAATAAAAGCCCATTTTCCTTCTCAAAGGAGATGACACGTAATAACAAGTATAAAGTAGTCTTTGATGACCTGCCAAATATACATTAATTGTAAACTATAATCAAATGTATAATTTCTAAATTAATAATCACTATCATATATTAAGATATAGATGATCCAATGTTTCAATGATTTACAAAAGGATTGGTTTTAACTGTAACATCAAAATCTAGCTCAGTTTGGTGTTCTGCCAGGACTGACTTATGCATTACATGATACAGACTACTTAAAGAATGCCTCTGCCTTACTTAAAACACATTAGAATTAAACATAATTTATATATCACATTGAGGAATAAATTAATAAAGGTAGGGCTAAACTTACATTTCTTCAATTTGTCTCCTGCCAACTCTACAGGTCTATATGATGGCAGTAATTTTGAGCGATTCAAAAAATCTGATTGAATAATATACAAAGTATTAGCTGTCTGGAAATACCCTGCATGTATGAATTGATTGTAAACTTCACAACCTCATAACAAATACCAATGTAGTTATGGGTTTGTTTTTCTTCTTTTTCGTTTTCTAAAAGCAATAAAGACCTTGGTGCGGGGCATTTCCTCTGGCTTAATGACCGGCTGGGGTTAATGGCCAAAGGCTGTTCTTCGGGCCATCAACTCCTCCCAGCCGGTCATTAATCCCCAGGAAATGCTCAGCGCCTCAATCATTATTGCTTAATTTCAGTGCAAACAAACTACTGTGGCAGAGAGCATGCTATATGCTGTCCTTTAAACTGAGAGAACACAGATTCAGTAAGTTTAATCAGTTGTTTACACTGATTGGTCTCTTCTCTGTAATAGAAGGAAATTGTAGATCTTTGATTGTTATATGAAATCTTGTGATTGGTGTCATCTTGTTTTCATAGCATGGCAATTTCTGCCTCAGTTGTTGGTATTCTATGTCATCACAGAAGTTTACTTTTTTGGTTTTAATTATAAGCTGGAGTAAAACATGGTCTCTATTCCCTCTTTTATTTACTAGCAAGATTCAAATACAAGCCTTTTTAAAAATAGCTAATGTAGGCATTTTCTAATGGTATTTTTCTGATGACAATGTCATCCATGCATCCAATCTTCATCAAATTATTATTTTTGCATGATACATCATTCAACACATTCTGACATTTACTATGCAGTTTCAAGCATGCCATAGATTTATTAAATTATCAACAGTAAAATATAACATGAACTTTCTCCAGGCTTTTGCTATACAAATATTTACTAGAGTGCAGAACTTTGTTATATTTCTCTAGTCTACTTGATAATCCCCTGATTAGACATCTACATGGTTGGTGGAGCCAAAGAAAAATTGTAAATGGTCAAATGCAATACAGTATGTGTATTTGTTTTTAAACCTTAATTTTTACAAGAGTTTGGATTTAACAGAATTATTTAGTTATCCTGGCTAACTTTATTGATTTCTCAGCTCCTGGAATCGTAACAAATGCATCCAAAGACACAATTAGTGTTAGTGTAGCTGAAAGTTAGTTTTACTGCAGTATTAAAAACCTGGAAGCATCAGGAATGTTGCATACCTTTAACTAATTGGGGCACTTATCCAGTGACTTTTAAGTGAAAACCAGGATTAAAACTTCAAAAGCAATGCAGGTAGAAGTTCATATTCAAATGTGATTTTATCCTTCTCCATGTCTTTACCATTAGTTTAAAATACTTGGATAAGAAAGATACTACACTGGAATATATCAGTGATCAATAGAACATAATGTATAATTTTAAAATATTCTTGGGCCACTGTATCCCCTAGATAGAGGCAGGGAGCACCCACCAAGCATGTGTCTCCCCCTCTGTGTGTGGAAGAGATATCCATGGCAGTAGTGTTATGGTTCCTCAGGACCCTGTGGATGGCACTCCTTGTGATCCTTTCTCAGGTTCCAGGGGAGAGAGCGGCAGTCTGTGAAGGAGATGATAGAGCAGGGATTGGGAGAATGCACATACATTATCCTCACCTATGATCTGTGGAGCTCTGATAAGAAAGATAATACAAATATTTAGGTGGTATTGTCTTTCTGCACATATCCCCCTCCCCCACGTTAGGGGTTCCTCTTTAAGGGTTCCCAGGTCAGGTGCCATCCACAGCAAGCTTACTAATGTGGCTCCATTGATGCTTTACTGCCAGGAGAAACCAGAGCTCAAGTGGTAGAGGACTGGGCTAGCCTTTTGAAGGTCTTGCATTCAAACCCTACTGATGACCCATATGGACGCAATTATGATTACATGTAATGGAATTTTGTGAAGGTTTCCAGCTTTCTTTTCTTGAAAACCTAGGAAATTCCTTCTAAAAAACAACAACATTAAAATAATTTTCAGCTTGCAAAGTCAAGCACTCAAAAGTTAAGAAATACCTATTTGGTTGACTGTAACCAAAATGATAAACTGAACAAATTTAGTTTTGGTCAACCCAAACTTTTTTTTTAGTTTTCAATTTGATGAAAATTAAAAAAAATAAAAATAGATGAGGTTCAAATCAAACAGAACTTTTTAAGATGCTTTAGTTCATCCCCTGAACCAAAAAAATTATTTTCTCACTCAGTTCCACTCAGGTGAGTGCCTACATTATGATTTAGTCTTTAATTACATGATCACACCCATTCCTGAATCTTTCAGTGCACAGGTTTGAGAGTCAGAGCAGCAGGGGGAATGCAGGAAGGAAAAGGACAGTCTTTTTGTTAAGAGAGTCGTCGCTAACCCAAGAGACTATGTCTATCCCTGACTTGTGACAGGTTTCCTATGTGATGTTGGGCAAGTCATTCAAACCAAAGTTTTCAGAAGTGGCCACTAATCACATGTTCCTGATATTTTGGATACCCAGCTTGTGACACATGCAGCCAGATTTTCAGTCCTAAGCACTCACAACTGCAACTGAAGTCAATGGGAACTGTGTGTGTGTTCAGTAACTATTATGTCTCAAGTTGGGTACTCAATTACTGAGACAACCAAAATTAGTGGACATTTTTGAAAAAATTGGCTAGTGTGCAGTGCCACACACTGGATGATGAGGATAAAAAGAAATATTAAATGGCTGCCTCATTCACAGAAAGAGACTGGGGTCTTGTGATCTTGTAATTAAATACTATAACATAATGCATATACACAAGGTGACAGAATTAAAGTTGCACACGCAACCTAAATCCTGATATTTCCTAACTTTTGAGTGCTTTGCATTGCAACGTTAAAGTTCTTTTAATATAGTTCTTTTGTATCAAATATTAATATGTACAGCAAGAAAAAGTCCCTTCTCATTAAGTGTTACAGTATTTGTCTTCATTTAACAATAGGAACACTTTTCAGTTTTCTGCAGAAAATGTTTTTATACATAATATATTGAACAAAGCAATCTGAAAATAGGAGCAGCAACTGATAGAGCTCACAGCAAAAGTACTATCTCGCTTTGGATTGCAGAAAAAGCAAACAAATACAGGCTAAAAACAATCCCTAAATATATATCAGATTCAACAATAACATTTTAATCTAAAAAATATGAACAACTGCTTGAGTACAGTCACCGAGGTCATTCTTAACATACAGATAGATGGTATTGAAAAACACTATTGCACTTTGATTCTTTGAACAAAAATGTCCAGTCTTTCCATGAATGCTTTTCCTTTCAAATATAAGCAGACTACATTCATTAAAACCAGATGCCACTGTCTCTATGCTCCATTTCAGTTATCAATATCTTGTTTGAAAGATCCAAACCATTTTAATAAAACTTGACTATGCCTGTGATCAGGTCAGGTTAGGATGAGTTGACATGCCAATTCCCATAGCTTTCCTTAGCAAGAAAAAAGAAAAGTCAAGATCATTCAAACTATGTTTCTCCCTGCCATTTGCTTTTTAAAAGAAGTTTAAAATTATTTATTCATTCTAGAACAAGAAACACCCACGCCAAAGAATCAGCTCTTGTTTGAGTCTCTCAAAATTCAGGTGAAGAACAAAACCAACCCCCGTTTCAGTTTCTTTGAGAAATGTTCCTCCTGTGGAATGGCACAAAGGGGGCATGTGTCTACACTACATGCTCTTGGCCCCTCCAGGTGTAGTGAGCATGTTGGCGTAGGAAAGGGTAGAAGGGTCATAGCTGGAGTGCATTGCACTTTGGAAATCTTAGCCTAGTGAGAGCACCCTTAGGGCACCATTCCAACCTGTGCATTATACAGTGGCTCTAAGGTTGCTCTAAAATAGTACATGAACCAAACTGTCTCCTGACCGTCTCAGGCTGAAGGAAGGGAGGAAAGGGTGAAACATGGCCTAAAGCCCCTTTTTTCCCCATCCTTAAGTGCACCCCTCTTTCTACCCAATAGGCCTGGATTATGCTCCCATTCACATCAGTGAAAATCATGTGTAACTCAACTGAGGCCAATAGTGTTATAGAAGTCTAAATCTGACGTGAAAGACTCAGGCCCAATGTATTTATATAATACAAGCATTTCAATTATAGGGCAAACAAAACACTAAGATGTCGATGGATTAAAAAGCCATTTTACTGGTTAGTTTGAAAATTTCACTCCACTGTTTTCTCCAATGACTATATCAGCTCAGTCACTTCCATTGTAAATCCAATTTGCGAATGAAGGTTTTTGTTGTTGCTTTTTTAATATGGAAAGGTGACAGTTTAAACTACTATGCTGTGATATGAACTGCCTTTTTGTAGTTCCAACAGTTCTGTATATTATATGAGGAGAGGGAGAATCTCATAGTTTCTGATTAATTCACAAAGAAAGTGAATTTGTGATAACGGTAAGGCATAAAAGGAGAAACTTGACCCCTAATTATGCTCAAAGGCGGCACAACTCAGGGACTAAAGTATTCACAAATTCAGGTTGTTTCCCTTTTTCTCCTGATCTTCTCTGCACTTGCTGTGAAATCAATCTTGTCTTGGATTTAGAGCTGCTGATGTAGATTCTCCCTACTACGGCTGCCAATAAAGTCTAGGCTGAGCTAACAAATACATTTAGGTGGGACGTTCAAAAGTAACCAGCATTGGCCTTACTCTGCTCTTGTAGAAGTCAATGGCAATGGGAGTAGAGTTAGGCCAATGCTGAGGACTTTTGAAAAATCTCACCCAGAATCTATTATTAAAATCCACTACCATACTAAAGGACAGCCAGAGTTGTATCTATCTTTAAAAAGATCCTGGAGGTGATTCGGGGAACTACATACTAGTGAGCTTTACATTAGTATCAAGTAAAATTGAAACAGTCATTAAAAATTGTTATTTAAAAAGCCTACATGAGCTACAGAGGATATGAAGAAACCAGCTTGGCTTTTGTAAAGGGAAACGGTCTCAGCAAACTATTAGAATTTTGTGAGGGTGTCAACAGAATAATGGTCAAAGCAGAGCAGACATATAATTTATTTGAACAATGAGGAGTCCAGTGGCACCTTAAAGACTAACAGATTTATTTGGGCATAAGCTTTTATGGGTAAAAAACCAACTTCTTCAGATGCATGGAGTGAAAATTACAGATACAGGCATAAATATAGACACATGAAGAGAAGGGAGTTACCCTACAAGTGAAGAACTAGTGTTGACAAGGCCAATTCAGTCAGGATACATGTAGTCCACTCCCAATAATTGATGAGGAGATGTCAATACCAAGAGAGGGAAAATGGCTTTTGTAGGGAGCCAGCCACTCCCAGTCCCTATTCAGGCCCAAATTAATGGTGTTAAGTTTGCAAATCAATTGTAGCTCTGCAGTTTCTCTTTGAAGTCTGTTTTTGAAGTTTTTTTGTTGAAGGATGGCTACTTTTAAATCTGTTATAGAATGTCCAGGAGATTGAAGTGTTCTCCTACTGGCTTTTGTATGTTACCATTCTTGATGTCTGATTTGTGTCCATTTATTGTTTTATGTAGAGACTGTCCGGTTTGGCCAATGTACATGGAAGAGGGGCACTGCTGGCACATGATGGCATATATCACATTAGTAGATGTACAGGTGAATGAGACCCTGATGGTGTGGCTAATGTGGTTGGGTCCTCTGATGATGTCGCTAGAGTAGATATGGGGACAGCGTAGGCAATGGGGTTTGTTATAGGGATTGGTTCCTGGCTTGGTGTTTCTGTGGCGTGGTGTGTAGTTGCTGGTGAGTATTTGCTTCAGATTGCGGGGCTGTCTGTAAGCGAGGACTGGCCTGCCTCCCGAGGTCTGTGAGAGTGAGGGATCATTTTCAAGGATAGGTTGTAGATCATTGATGATGGGCTGGAGAGGTTTTAGCTGGTGGCTGTACTTGATGGCTAGTGGTGTTCTGTTATTGTCCTTGCTGGGCTTGTCCTGGAGTAGGTGACTTCTGGGTATCTGTCTCACTCTGTCAATCTGTTTCCTGATTTCTACAGGTGGGTATTGTAGTTTTAAGAATGCTTCATAAAGATCTTGTAGGTGTTTGTCTCTGTCTGAGGTTTTGGAGCAAATGCAGTTGTATCTTAGGGCTTGGCTGTAGACAATGGATCGTGTGATGTGTTCTGGATGGAAGCTGGAGGCATGTAGGTATTAAACATTAAACACTATTAAATAAGATCTGGTGCTTGGTTACACAGACCTCAGTCTGCTTAGTACCATGGCAAACATGCCATTAAAATAATTTCAACATTTTATTAAAGATACTGAAAAGAAGGACAAACAGTTAAAGCACTTGAAATGTAAAGTATTAAGTAAGGCTTTCATTTTAACAACATCCATATTGTTCCCTTTTCCATTTAGCTAGAGAGAGCTTTTAGAAGGAATGCCCCCACTCCCGTTGTTTGCTAGTCTCTTAGATGGTATCAAAGATGATAATAACTGTCCTTTTGGGGGGAAAAGAGAAGAAGAGCTGGAGCTGTGGTTGTTAAAGTCCAATCCTGTTTCATCCCTGGAGGTGTTTGAGATTCAGCGGGAGCCAGTAGAGGTGGTGATGTCATCTGGGTCACTTTCTCTGGCCTGGCCAGTCCTGGTCAGGACTTTTCTCAGGATCAGGTTGACGAAGGCCTGCAGTCCCAGAAGATGGTTGGGATGGCAGCCATGAAGCTTGCTTCAGTAGTCAGTTTTTCTCCCAAAGTCTCTTTCCTTAAGGATCCACAAATGGTGGGCAGAATAGCCCATTCCCTCATTATTTTGTCCACCAGCTAGGCCTAGTTTCCAACACAATAATTTTGGTTCACTGATGTCTGGTTCCACACTTTTCTTGTTTACCAGACATGATCTTATCAGAGTCCTTAAGTTATATCAGGATGCCCTTTTGTTTGGGTGAATTCAGTCTCTGTCTTGTTTTTGTATCCTTTCCCATCAACATTTGTTGTTACAGGTTACTGTGACCTTTTATAAACTTTCACATACTTTTTACAGTGGAGCTCACAATTAGGATAATTTTGCAGGCCTAATTATTATAGCAGGTCACATGATAATGTCAGTGACATCACTTGCACAGCCTGGAGGGCATGTTACAGAATAATGACAGCATGAAGGACATCTATGCCGTAAGCAGCCTCCAGGGATCTACCCCAGGTTAGCATGCACTATGTTCTGGCCATACTTCCTCCCCAGACTCTCCCCTTGGCAGGGGCTGAGGAGGGAAACACAGAACCCCCAGCAACTCAGCCTCTTCTCCCTCTGGGGACTCCCCCACACTAGAGAGGGGATGCAGCCAATCTCTAATCTCTTCATGATTCAGCAGTGGCACAAGGACAGAGTAGCGGACCAGAGAATCTGGCTTTTCAAGTCTGGATATGAATTTTGGGGCTGGGTCCCATTCTGGCATTCTTTTGAGATTACAGCTGCTCCAGATTTTGTGCTAAAGTTCTGATATCAATGTTGTTCATGCTTTAATTTGGTTGATTATGTTTATAGGATCTTTTAATGGATTATTGTTTTATATTCTCCTTGTTCAGGCAGATATATGTTTGAAGGCATTTGGCATTGCTCCGAGTTGCTACATTCTAATCTTTACATTTCTCAGATTTCTGATGATCTACCGGGTAACAGCTACCATGATATTATTCGGACACATTCCACTGCTGGCAGCTGTTAGATTTGCCTCCATGGCTTGTTGTCTAAATCCCATTACCCTCAGATTTATTGACTTTTCCTCTTTTTGTTACTGCCTCTGTATGGTACAGATTTCTTTAGGTGTGTTATGGATTCTTATTACGGATTCCTTCCTTGACTTTATTCCTTTATAAACCATGATTCTCCTTTTATTAGGAAGCATTTTGCTTTGCTTTTATTGTAGTATTCTTCAGAAATATACAAGGGAATGTACAAAAAAAAACAACTTCATTTTCTCTGTGTGTGTAACGACCTTCAGTTTCCCTCACACTTTGGGAACCATGCACCCTTCTATCAATTAGGTGTGGCTTACTCAGCCAGCCCTAATTAATGCTTCTTAATTGGAGCTAGGCTAACCAAGGGCTGGATCAGGACCTCCTGGACAGCACCCTGTTACAGTATGACATATGTAGAAATAGTCACATTGTAAAACTACAGGGATAACATTGCTTTAGAGAATGCTAATGGTAAGTTGGATATGTGAAACAAGCCCCTGCCCTCTACAGATCTCCTCTGCAAACCTCAGGCACACATCCTAACATAGCTACAGAATTTGGCAGTCTTGATTCAAAGAAGCCCATGAGTTGAATCCTAACCTAACTCCCTTTGAATTCAATAGGGTCAGGATTTCACCCCAGGACTAGAATAATAAGTCGACGAGTCACAGGACAGAACTGAGATATAGTGGTATAGGAGTGTGGGGAAACCTACATACGTGTATGATGGTAGTGCTAGTTCTTCAAATTAACAAACACTTGTTTCACATATTACATTTAAAATAACAGATAACAGCCCTTACAATGTGTTTATGGGTATCCGGACTTCTCACTACAAGAATCATCTGTTGCTATTGGTTTTATTTTGCATTGGCTGCTTACGGGGTGAAAGTAAAATTGAACTCTTATCGGTATGGGGGCCAGCTCCGCCCCCCAATGGGCGGGGCCTCGGGTGGAAGGGGCGGGACTGGGGGTTAGTGCCCCCCAGCCAGCCCATCAGCGCTACCTGGCCTGTGCTGCCCGGGGCTTCAGTGGCAATTTAAAGGGCTCGGGACTCCAGCCACTGCTGCAGTAACAGCAGCAGCGTCCGGAGCCCCGGGCTCTTTTAAAAAGATAAAATACTAGAAAATATTAAACCTGATAGAACAATAGTTCTCAGGCTATGACACATGGGCCAATGGTGTTTGACACTGCTCTGGCTGGTGGCTCACAAAGAAGTGGTGGTCATAGGGTTCTAACTCTCATTGTTTTTATCTGCCATTTAATCACATTTAAATATAGCTAAAACCAGGAGAGGTCTATTTGCAAAGGGGAGGTTGTCACTGTGACCAAGAATGGAAGGGGAAGTAGTCCATGTGACTGCAATTGTGAGGAGAAGTGGAACAGATGACCACTTATAAGTGATCCACACTCTGAAAACATTTGTGAACCCTGTGTTAGGATAATGTATTATACTAAATGGATGCACTTTAAAGCATGCCAAATCATAATATAATTCATAAGACAGCACAGCTCCATAAACAGAATATCTGTACAAAAATAGATAAGTTTAAAGAGGAAAATTCGTTTCTACTGTTCTACTATTTGGTAGTACAATGGCCACTACAGCATCTATGAAAAAGGTCCTGATTGAAGGTGGAGGGGTTGGTTTGTTTTGTTTTTCCATGGTGAGAGAACTACAGTTAAGACCTGTTGAATAATAAGCTTTGTTTTATCAATTTGGATTCCTAGCTTGGACCTGTGTTCTGTGTTCTGGGTTAACATGAGCTGAAAGATATTTTGAATTATTTTACACTGAGTTATCCAACCTGTTTTCACAAAAAAAAAAAAAAACCACCACCACCACCTCCCTCCATCAAGAAAGACTGAGATGGACAGAGGTAATAATGATCCCAGAGTCCTTACTGATGCTAATAGAAATGTTGCCTAAGTGAGGATGGTAAAATCTGAATTTGTCTAATCTTTCCTTTGAGCACCTTCAGAGGTTTCCATTCCCTTACAGAGAAAGTGCTAACAGAACTAATACAGTTCTAGTGGAGAAAATAAGTAACTAGGATATATGTTCTCCCTGGGACAAAGGGTATCTCCATAGCTAATCTGGTATTGACATTTCTTAGTTGACTGTGGACACAGAAGTGCCATCAGTCACTCTAGACCCACAGCTAGAAGGAAAAGTGGTCAGTATTCATAAGAGTACAGATAACATAGATTCCCATTTTTTCAGTGGCCCTTCATGATTAGGAATGACTTCCCGAGGGATTTTCTCTGGATTCAAAGAGGGATCCCTAAAATAGAAGGCTATCTGACTCACATGCAATGCTATCAGGGTGTGATTGGTATGACTTGGAAACCTCCACCTCTCATATTAACTCAGATGACTGATTTAGAACTGAAGACATAGTTGTCTAAATGAAAGAGAATACAACATTGTAAGGCCCACCATGCTGGTTAAAAGGGTGGTTGAATTCAAACAAACTCTCTTCTTATAAAGTTCTCCAGATTGCCAAGTAAAGCTTCAGAGTCTCACATATAGTCTACACCATAAGCATCTTTCTCAGGACTTCCTTTTTTCTACAGCAATTTCACCTACAGACTCCTGGGGAACATTGAACTGTACTTTATATTTTCTTGGCACATACGCCTCGACAGTTGAATCTCTGTCTGAAATTTATGTCTTAACTGCACAGGCATTGTTACTACTCCCCCCCTTTTTACTCTCTGTAAGTGCTACTACAGTTTCTCTAGAGCCATCATGCATATAGGCTACAAAGAAAGGAGTCACAACATTGAATGTTGCCCATAGGAAGTACCTATGGATCATTAAAACATGAGTAACTATGGAGTGGAAAAGAAGCTGACAGTAGATCTTTATAGTTCTGAAATAAGTGTCTGGATGACAGCGCCTACAATTGTCACGTCAGGTATAATAAAAACATCAGAATTTACACTAGTAAGTTCAATTCTGATTTCAGGACAGATCAATTCCACCTGGAATCATGGGATGCTCAAAATTCAAGTGATATACTGTATCTCACTTGATAATACTTCTTTAAATTTCGTAAGTGGTCCAGTTCTACATAATGTTGTCACAGGCACATGGCTACGAATCCCCAAACATCAACAACGTGACTCATTTAGACATGGGCCATGAATAATGAAAAACTTGATGCATATGGGTACCAACAAAATGCAAACGGGTGACTAAGTAACTTAGTCAGGGACCTGCTTCTGCTGGCATTGAAGTCAATATTTGAGTGTCAATGGGAGTAGTACCCGGGCCTTACTTACTATAATACCTAACAACATTTGAGTTGATGTTCATTAATCGGCAGAAATTACATGAAAAATGATTAATTAAATAGGCTTTCAGTTTGAAACAACTGATACTGAATAGTGACTTGTGATTCCCTCAATACTGAGGTTAAATGCAGTGAAGTTTGTGTATGGCACTTGTTTGATGTTATAAAATGGACAGTGAATCAGAAAAGGGGAATGTTCTGCAAATCCAGAGAGATAGAGGTGAGCACATCCAAAGGGGGACTGGGCTGGGTATAGCAAAATAAAGTAAGACCCAGTGCAGCTAAAGTGAGGCAGACCTTGTACAGCTAAGAAAGAAGAGGTCAAATACCAAAAAGAATCTCTAACAATATATGGTTAAATAAACAACAACTAGAAGTGATTATGGATACTCTTTGAACTTCCTTTATATACAGCGGCCAGGACATTGATACATTTACTCAATACGTTAGGGTTCAAGTAAGTAGATGCAAAAGGCATATTTAGTGGTTAGAGAAAAAGATAAGCAGCCAGGAACTCCTGATTTCTGATCCCAGTTCTGTCACTGACTTGATGAGTGACCTTGGAACAGGTTTAAAATCCCTATACCTCAATTTACCGATCTTTAAAATGGGAATAAAAATGATCTACGGTATCTCTCGAGGAAATTTGTTGAGTAATCAATTTTTGCATAGTAATTTGAAGATGTGACTACTGGAAGGATATGATCACCGATAAATTACTCTTTTATTAACCAGCTTATGGAACTAAGAAAAAAAATCACAATTTCCAAGAACTTTTTTTTTTACAAAATATAGTCACAATTTTTCAACCAGCTGTATATAGTACCCTTTATTTATAACAACTAGTGCTTAGACGGATATATCTATCACTAATTACCATAAAAGATATACAGTTTGAGGTTATAATTATTTCATTTTCTTTCTTATACTTCTCTAACAATAGTTTTCTAGTGATTATGGATATTTTACTGTAGGTAAGTGATTGGGAGAGATGGCCCTGAACTAGAAACTTAGATCCAATACCTTCTTAATTGGGGAAAGTTTGGGTCCTGATTTCAGCCTTACTGATCAGGTCCATCTTCAGAAACATCAGGCATTTTAACCTTGATTTTCAGATGGGCTCATTCTAGTCTGTGCACTAAAAGAAATGCATTGTCTACTTTCTTCTTACTGAAAAATTAGAGCTAAGGGTGAAATCCTGGCTCCGATTAAGTCAATGGGAATTTTGCCATTGACTTCAATGGGGCCAGGATTTTAGCCCAAATCTTGTTTGCCTTATTGACACAAGTCACCCCTGTGATGTGAATTGGATAGTCACGTGAGTGAAGTGTGCAAAACTTGGCCCTAACTTTGGAAATAGCACCATAGGCTCTGTAATAGCTTTGGGATGAACATGTCGTTAAAATGTCTGTATAATTCTAAAACTATATATTAAAAATAAGGTGTATAATTACAAATAATTTTTTGTCTTGGCCGTATTGTTTGAGTTTGAATACATATGGGTCATAAAGGCATCAAGTTCTTTCAAAGTAAGCCAAAGCAACTGTTTCATTAACGTCTATGTTATAGTATTAAGTGAACTATGTTTCACTTTCATGAGTAGTAAGTTTATAACAATATCTCAGTCAGAGCAATAATAAACATGAATGGAAAGTGCTTTCTCTCTGTGTTATGGTAACATAACCTTTAACAGAATGTTGGATGTTGGATGAAGGTCCCTTAAAGTCAAAAGGAATGCAGTGTGTACTCTACAACCAAAGATGCAATGCTTAGCAAATGCTTTGCAAAATGGAAATTTTTCATACAAAGTGGCCACAAGAGAGTGACTACAAAAAATGATGAATCATCTGTCAAAGAAATCTCTGCTTCTTCCAGAAGAATTTATGTCAACACGTAAGACAATGCACTATCCAGCCACTCTAATTCAGACCATTCATTTATTGTAATACTTCAAGTTTTGGAAGGCTACATGTAAAATGCTGATTAAAATCATCTCTCCAGAAGAGAATTTGTACAATCTTCATGGGAGTCATGAAATTCTTTAGGGAACATAGGATATACATATGTTTGTGTGTGGATGTTATAGGATGTATATATGTTTTCAATTGGCCAGAAAAAAAATTGGTTGGTTGGGATTTAACAGTGAAATCTTCTGGCACCACAAAAAATTATATAGTAAGAGGGAACCCCAGGAAATATCAAACCCAATATAGCAGGTCTCCACCATTCACCTCCTGGGGCCGTGCAAAAGGAATTATGGCTGGAATGCAATTGCACTCTGGCTATTCCCAGCTGCTAGAATGGCCCCTTGGGGTCCTAGATAGCCGGGCACCACAGTTGAAACCTATCTTAAGTGATCACTATAAAGACTAACAAAAATCCCTTGCTTGATGGAGGTGATTTTCTAATGAAGGTGGAGTGTGGTGACTCCTCCCACTTCCTCTCAAAGATAGCATTGAGCTTACTATGCTACTTCAGAAAGACTGACAGTTTTGTAGTGCCAAAAAAGGGGAGCAGTTTGGGCATATTAAAGTTGTATCCCATAAATGAGCAATTCATTTCAATGAGGGAAAAACTGACTGGGATATGTCTATATCTACATGAAAATGAGTAAATATTTACCATGTAAGACCTGTGTACTAAGCCAGTGGCTCTCAACCTTTCCAGATTACTGTACCCCTTTCAAGAGTCTGATTTGTCTTGTGTACCCCCAAGTTTCACCTTTCGAAAACTACTTGCTTACAAAATCAGACATAAAAATACAAAAGTATCACAGCACACTATTACTGAAAAATTACTTACTTTCTCATGTTTACCATATAAAATAAATCAATTGGAATACAAATATTGTACTTACATTTCAGTGTATAGTGTACAGAGCAGTATAAACACATCATTGTCTATATGAAATTTTAGTTTATACTGACTTTGATAGAGCTTTTTATATAGTTTGTTGTAAAACTAGGCAAATATCTAGATGAGTTGATGTACCCCCTGGAGGATCTCTGAGTACCCCGGTTGAGAACCACTGTACTAAGGGAGCAATCCTTCAAGGTACTGAGACTCTTTGACTTCCATTGAAGACAGTGGTAGTTAAGGATGCTTAACACCTTGCTAGATTGTACAGATCCTACATAGTTTCTTCATAAATGCAGCAATGTGCTTCTTTTCTCTATCATTTAAAAGATTTTTTATATCAGAACAAGCTTCTTTACATACTTAAGTACAAATTAGGAGTACATGTTTGATTGTGTTTTAG
This sequence comes from Trachemys scripta elegans, assembly GCF_013100865.1. Lineage (NCBI taxonomy): Eukaryota > Metazoa > Chordata > Testudines > Emydidae > Trachemys > Trachemys scripta. Next base: position 52,920,626 of record NC_048302.1, read on the forward strand.
CTGATAAGTTAAATGAAAGCCAGTATGTAAACTTACTTTTAAAAAATTTCTACTAGTGTGTTGTTTCAATTGCCCAGACTATTATCTATTGCCCAGACTATTGTTAATCGGCATGTGCCTTTGTATTATAAAACACTACTCTTAGCCACACTAACATTCTTATAACTGTCTTATACTGTCTGCTTCTGTTTTTCTTTACACTGACAGAGCACAGGGAATACAAAAGGTATAACTATTAACAGGTTTATGATATTTATCCAGTGCAATAAAAGCCTGTTTTCTGACAATATACAAATCCTGCATGGTATACAGAATCCAGTAAAAACAAACAAGAGTTAGCGCAGACTTGTAGAGTACTAACCTGATCAGGCAAAAAGAGAATCGTCACATTTGGTATCATCTTAAAAGGAAAGGAGGAAGACACAGACTGCAACTCTGTTTATGAGAACATTCTTTGAGTAAGATCAGAGCCTCTACTAAATGATTTTCAATATTTTGGTTATCCTACAGGAAACCATTAATGATCAAAGATGGGAAATGATAGTGAGCACCATAATGCTTCACTGCTCTATGTTGTTAAACAGAGTGACAGCCAGCTGAGACAAGCTTACCAGCTCCTTCTAGCACAGCTGAGAGGAGGCTTCCTTTGGCTCACTTGGTAGAGCTTCTGTCTTTGGACTACCAGGGCCGTGATACAAATCTTAAGTATGATAAGGTTGTGCAGTTTATTTGCCTTTCTCTGATACTCTCTCAAATCCGGATGATGCCTAACTTAAAGGACAGGCATGTTGCATGAACTGCAGAGGAAAGTGCAATGGAATACATTTCTGTGACTAACCGTATAGACCAACATTTTCAAACCTGAGCGCTTAAATTCCTAAATTTATATTTAGGCACTGAAATGAAAATGGCCTGATTTTCACAGGTGCTGAACACCTGCTGCTACCATTGGCTTTAACACATCTGTACTACTGTGTTTGCGAACAGTGGTGAGATGTGACAGTGAACCAGTTGCAAAGGGTATACTCCTTGCAGATGGCATGTATAATGATGGGCCACAATCAGTTACAAAAATATCATAAAAAGAAGAACAGGAGTACTTGTGGCACCTTAGAGACTAACAAATTTATTAGAGCATAAGCTTTCGTGGACGACAGCCCAAGAAGTGGGCTGTAGTCCACGAAAGTTTATGCTCTAATAAATTTGTTAGTCTCTAAGGTGCCACAAGTACTCCTGTTCTTCTTTTTGCGGATTCAGACTAACACGGCTGCTACCCCAAAAACATCATAGTTCATTATTTATTCAATTACAATTGTGGTGTAGAGTACTTTCTGGGGATTAATGACTGACTGGGGAGAGCTAGTGATCAGGCATGTCAATAATTCCAAGAAAATATCTTGCACCAAGGTCATTATTGCTATCAACTTTTTGAAAGAAAAAAGAACAGAATTTTTACAGGTGATGCAGTTTCTTTTGTGTTGTGTACATTTGCTTGACTTATCTTTCAGCTCATAATACTACACTTGGCACAGGAAAGACAACAGATAGCTTTGGGTGTACAACATTACATGATAGACTGATACAGAATCTGCATATCAGATGGGGAGGCCAGTTGAAGTATAATTGGAGGTTACCCATCTACCAACACTTTTATTCAATAATATGACTTTTCCACAGCTGATAGCTAGCAATGACACCATGCTAGTCTTCATGAGGCCAACATCTCACCACTATTGAGCAGAGCAGCAGCATGAGTTATTATCATGGACTCAGCACTTTAAAGATATGGAAGCAAACTCAGACCATACTCTGCCTCATTCTGCCATTTTGGAGGTTTCTGCTGCTTACTAAGGAAAGTTTGCTTGAATAATCAGAAACGAAATGAGTGACTATTGAGCTTTGCTGAAATTTCAAGCAAAACCAAGAAAATATACAACACTTTTCCCCACGGTGTAGTTTGAGCCAAATTCTGCTTTCGTGTATGTGCAACTGCCACTGACAACCAATTATGCAAATACAGTTTACGTGCTAATATGTGAAAACATAGCCATTACTTCAGTGTATCTAGTTGGAGGGATTTCTTTATAAAAAAACTTTTGAACAGTTTATATTTTATTTTGTGCTTCCTTTTGTCCTTCAGGCAGCTCTCTTCAGAGTGCCAGCTATATGGAGCCTGTGGAAAAACGATGCAGCTTCTAAATGAAAGGATACCTGAACTTGAACTAATCTCCTTCAGGACCAGCTCACACTTGAAATTCAAACTGCATGACCCATCATTAGTGAATAAGGGCTGTCTGGGTAGTCAAAAGCCCATTGTACTCAAAATTAGGCAGGTACCACCATCATATTCAGAAGTATCTAGATTTTTTCCATAGTACATCTTTAGAATCAAGACTATGACAACAGATATAAGGCATTCTGGAAGATGGGACAATCCAGCCTATATAAATATCCTGATGTTAACAAGCCACTAAAACCAGTTGGACTGCCATTCATATAACCAATCAGAAAGCCAGATGCTGCTGATGGAAAGATTTATGTTAGTGCTTGCCTTGGAAACATGGTTCCGTGCCTGCTGAGTGTGCTCTACGTGAGGGCAGCTGATGACTTTCCAAACATTTTGGAAGAAAAGGAGGAGGTGAAAGTGAAAAACAGGCTAAATTCAGAGGTATTAAGGTCTGATACTCTGCTATTATTATTATTAATATTATTTACTTTTATTACCATAGCACTAGGAACCCCAGTCATGGACTAAGGTCCCACTGTGCTAGGCACAAACACAGAACAAAGACAGTCCCTGTCCTAAAGAGTTTATAATCTAAGTTGCAGGGCATTCTCTCAGATGATCCTTTAACTTTGGAATTCACTCCCTAAACATGGTCTGAAATAGCCTAAATTTGTTTACTACTAGGGCACACTGCATGGCTTATTTATTTGGCCATGTGGCTGGGGAGTGTTGAGCCTTCAATGAGGTTCAGATTTTTATGGTTTGGATTAGGGTTAGTGGCAGCTCTTTTAAGGAAAGTTCCGTTTTGTGGTCTGGCTTCTTTTGGATGTGGAAAGTTTCTTGTTTTTCTCCTGTTGAGCGAGGACTGCAATTTTATTTGTCAAAGACACCTACAATCTGGGACCATGTAACTTTGGTGATCCGCAACAAATAAACAGTAACCATAGAATTCAGCTCATAAACAAACAATTTATTTCAGCAGATGATTTGACAATTACAAATAAACCAATTCTAGAAAACCCTCATTTGTTCTCTGATCAGTTGCATGCTAGAAAAAAAGGGCTAGTTTTATTTAATGAATTATTTATTCTGAAGTTTCCCCAGCTCTTGCTAATTACAAACACTATATAGTATGTCCATCACCAGCTGGACTATTGAGAATGCTGCTTTGTGACTCTCAGTTCAATAAGGCTAAGTCAGGTGAGAGTAGCAGGTGTTGCAGGGTGATGGGCTGTAAACAGCACAACTCAGCACAAGTCATGGAGCAATAAGCAGATTGTCTTCTGTGATTTCTCTAAAATATTTGTGTGTTAAATGCTAGTCCTCATGGTTGTCATTAGTATTAGTTATTCCTAAGTACATCTCTTAAAGATACTGAAATGAACCACAACTCCTGGATGGCAATAGGAGTAACTGCAAATCCTTAAAATGGACACGCCTCATGTGGATTCACCGGATGATGGCATAGCCACTCCCTATCTGTGCCCCAATGACACCCACTTTTCTTTGTACTCACCAGTGTGCTAGCTGCAGGTTTTAAGTTTCGTTCACCACTGCTGAACACACTTAGTTCCTCCTGCATAGTATATACAGTAACTTCATTGCACACAAGCTCAGCACACTTTGGCTAGCCACACTTCTTTAAGCAAGTAGTGCAGCAGCCTACATAATCAAGCTCTGAGTGAACAGACATCATAAAAAGATGCTAAGGACTGTATTCACCCAAAGAAAGGCTCAAATATGTATAATAAGTTGGATAGGCATCTGTAATCAGTGTGTGCTTTGTTTTCTGTGAGGACTCAGCCCACGACTTTGTAAAGTTTATGCAAAAATAGATCCAGTCATCATTGGTAACCACACAGTAGATCACTTTTCTGAGCTCTGCATTTAACTGTCCAAACATATACAGTACAACCAAATCCACAGGTGGTGTAAAATGATCCACAGAAGTCAATGGAGTTATGCTGATTTACACCAGTGTAAGCTCTGACAGATAGTTTACATCCACCCTTTAAGAAGAAAACAACAACCTGGATGCAAAATGTCAAAAAGCTAAAGGCAAGTTAGCTGGGTTGCCATCTGCTGAATCGTTGGGTCACTGTGACCGCTCTTAGCATATTCCATGGAGAACACCTATAACGTTTCCGATTTGTCACAGTATTAACAATTTTCATGGATTTTAACACAAAAGGCAGACTTAAATAAAAGCCTTTACGGTGGCTTCAACCGTAATAAATTCTGATGAAATATCTCCTTGCAGACCATCTTAATCTTTTTCAGGCACGTACTGGATAACCTACAGGAGGAGCAGCCATCCTTTGCAGGATGGGAAAGGGAGAACCAAAACTGCGGATTTTAGTTCAGCTGAGAAACAAAATTCACCAACATTTCATAAAAAGGTCTTTACATAAACAAAATGAAAAATTCTTTTCATAGATTGCTTGTCAAAGAGCCACTGAAAATAAACTTCAGCTTTCTGTGTAGTTGTGTGGTAAGATGCGCTAAGAAGTGCACCATCTGAGTGAACTGTTTCATGCATGCTGCTTTAAGAGGATGAAAACATGTGTTTGTTTGAAGTGTGGCAGAAGACAGACAGCTTCTTCTAACTGAAAATAAGACAATTAAAAGCTCTTCTTTATTTTAATGCTACTAAATAACTGTTCTCTTTTTAGTGCTTTTCAGAATTATTCCAGCCCACAAAAGCCCTAATTGTCTTTTGGAATTTGATAAGGTAGCGGAGCTAAGCCACTTCACTTGGGAAATACTGCTCTGGTAGGAACCTCAAGCTGTCAACTTATATAAAGAAATGTTTCAAATTAGAAGCTTATTTTTGGTCCACATATCAGGGGTGGTCTCCTTTTGTAGCTTAAAAATCTGCACAGCACAGCAGCTAAACAGAAAGAAATGACTACTGCACTTTATACTGTACATCTTGCCCTAATTACTGCAAATTCATATAAACTTGCAAAAATTAGAAGTTAGGAAGATAAACCTCACAATTAAAAAAAATGGAGTATAGCGATGAGGCCAAATGGGCCCATTGTGCAAGAGTCAATGAAGGACAGTCACGCTGTGAGCTTGGCAATTTGCATAGGGATTTGTCTACATGGGAAAGCTATTGCAAAATAATCTAGGGTGTAAATTTAAAGCATAATAGCTATTCTGCACTAACTCCCTGTGTGGACACACTTATTCTGTTCCAGGGATATGTCTACACTGAAAATAAATTGTTTTCTTAATTCAGGTTAGCTAATCCATGTTAGCTAAAACAGCAGTAAAAACAAGGCCACTCTACTTTTAACTCAGGGTAGCTGCTCAAGTTAAAGCCTAAAGGGAACCTGGGTTGAACTAGAGCAGCTAACCTGAGTTAAAAGAAGAGATACCATGTCTTCCTTGCTATTTTAACCCAATTTAGCTCTTGTGGGTTAGTTAACCTGAGTTAAGAACACCCTTTCTTTCTTTTTTGCAGCGCAGACATACTCTACGAGTGCCTTTTTGCAGTTTAGCTTAATTCAGCACTCTTAATGAGGAATAAGTGTATTCCCAGAGAGAGCTAGTGTGGAATATGTATTGCAGAATAAGTATTCTGGTCTATTTCCCTATGTAGACAAGCCCTAAACTACTTCCAAATGGTAGAGTACTGCCCCTGCTACCAAAACATGTACTTTTAGGGCTATAGTCACACCACCAGACAGTACTGACTGGCTGATACTATAATCGCATTGCTAACAGTTCCACCTTCCCCAACCTGAACCTGCAGGAGTTACATCAACCCTCACTGCTAGGTTTGATGTGCTTGCAGGTGAAGTAAGTAGGATAATCTTGCCAATGCTAAATCTAGTCTTTGAAGCTAAATCTAGCCTTTGGAGGGAGGGATAGCTCAGTGATTTAAGCATTGGCCTGCTAAATGCAGGATTGTGAGTTCAATCCTGGAGGGGGCCACTTAGAGATCTAGGGTAAAATCAGTACTTGGTCCTGCTAGTGAAGGCAGGGGGCTGGACTCAATGACCTTTTGGGGTCCCTTCCAGTTCTATGAGATAGGTATATCTCCATATATTTAAATTTAAAATTCACCTTTTACAAAGCCCACTGAAGTCCTTCCAGCAAAGTGCTGTGTCATGCCAGCTATATCTGTAGGGCTGTTAAATTGTCTTTCAAATAAACCCACAAGCTAAAGAAGTTCCATGAACCAGGTACAAATATAAAATCCAATATAAGTGCTTTTATGCTGTTGCATTTATCATTTATCTGTCTGGGGATTCGTCCTGCTCTGAGCAGGGGGTTGGACTAGATGACCTCCTGAGGTCCCTTCCAACCCTGATATTCCTTGATTCTATGATTTAAAGTTTCACAGACAGTTATAGGGAAACACTATTAGGAACTGACTAACTAGCTTGGAGAAAATAAAAATTTTCTGAACCTGGTACAAGCCCCTCCCCCCCAATACTGCATGGATGGGGATCTTTAAAAAAACTGTATAATAATTAGTAATAATAATTTAAAAAATGAGTTGAGCTTAATCCAAATTGAGAGGTTTTTAATAGTTTAGTTAATGGAAACAAACAAAAAATTCACACTTCTTCACATTTTCTCATTTCAAGTGGAAGTGGAAGTATCAAATAACTGTCAGAGAAGCTATTCCCATGGTATTTCTGACAGAGCTGAAACCTGGAAGTACCAAAATTCTCATGAGAAAACTTGTTACAAGATTCCCAGACCAAAGAGGTTAGGAGAAGTTCAGATAAGCATCCATATTCTTGGATGTTTATCCCTAGCCCTCAGAGGTTTGTTCAGCACTACAAGAATAACTAAAACATTTCTGGTTGCTCACTGAGTATTTTAATACTATGTCACTTTGCTCCACAGTATCAGATCACTTATCTCCATAGCAATCAAATAAGGAACTGGTTCCAGCAGTTGAGTATAACCAGAATGACAGTTCTGCTTTGAACCACCTATATACAGTATCAAACAAAGGAAATCAGCAGCATCAGTTGACATTGTAAAATCATAGATTCTGATAAAAAGCTTGTTTACGTTGGTATCTGTAAATAGCACTCTTGTTATGGGTATCTCGGATTATAAATAATTCTGAGTGGTCTGTAACTTGGTCACAAAAATCTTCTACGGCCTATAACTTGGCATGAAAAGTTTCCATCAATGATCAAATTGATTTGACTTTCTAATGTACAGTATCAGAGGGTTAGCCGTGTTAGTCTGGATCTGTAAAAAGCGACAAAGAGTCCTATGGCACCTTATAGACTAACAGACATATTGGAGCATAAGCTTTCGTGGGTGAATACCCACTTCGTCAGATGCATGTAGTGGAACTTTCCAGAGGCAGGTATGAATATGCAGGCAAGGATCAGTCTAGAGAGAACGAGGTTAGTTCAGTCAGGGAGGATGAGGCCTTCTTCTAGCAGTTGAGGTGTGAACACCAATGTATAGTAATGTACGTTAAATTACACCTGCATAGCTTCTCAATGACATTCTCCAATATAGCATCCATGACGCTACCTGTGTATAAAAATGTCTATACCAACTATTTGCTGAGCAAATATTAAATTACAATATTTCAAAAATTATCTATGTAAATATTTGTGGATAGCACTGCTGCTCCAAACAGCTGTGCAAATTTGTATATAGAACATCACTGTACTTTTAGTTGTGTATAACAATACCGCACATATACTTATCTGGAAATATAACTAATATAGAAAATCAGTTCCAAACATTTGGAAAGTTGTTAGTCTTTAATCTTTTCTGGTAGTTGCAGAAAAATGAAAATGGCCCAAATCTTTAAAGTTTAAAACTGCCCAGTAACCACAATACTGCAGTACTTTTCAGTATTCTTTTTACAACATATTCCAGCGGTTCTCAACTCACAGCCCAATTAGCACACAGCTGCAGCCCAGCTGGGTGCTAATGGCCACCAGGCCGTACGGGATCTGAATTCCCAGCTGTCTGGCCGCCCAGTGCCATGGGATCTGGAGCTGCCAGCCGGCTGGCCCTGCAGAAGGACCAGGATCCAGGGCTGCCAGTCAGCTAGCACTGCAGAGGGCCTGGGGACTGCCCCACAGGGTCGGGGTCTGGGGTCTGCATAGTGGCTGCCAGCCGGCCGGGCCTGTGGGGTCAGGGTCCAGGCTGCCACTGGTCGGGTTCCAGTGTCGTGCTGCGTTCCAGTCCCGCACAGCAAGATCCGGGGTCCCTGCCATCCAGCCCCCTGCCCGGGGCTCCACTCCTGGCCCCACTTTGTGGAGGGGTGTCTGGGCAGGAAGCACTGGGCATAGGGGTCTGTGGAGGGGGAATTCAGGATGGGGGGGGGGCACGCTGTGATTCTCAACCTGCGGCCCACAATGATAAATAGATTGAGAACCACTGACATATTCAATGCAATGGATCCATTATACACAAATCATACTGTTAATTCATAAAAGGAGGTTGTGACGGGTTAGATCACAGAACCCCCTTGGGAGCTGCCATCCAATGTGCCAAGACTCCTTCTATACCTGCCAGCTCAGGACCCCAGCACCCATGTCTTGCTGAGCCCGACACTCCCGTCTGCTCCAACAAAGATCTAGGGTCTGAATTACTTGCCCCAAAGCTGCAGGCTTCACTGAAAGCAGCTCACAGAAGTGTTCTTGTCTTTAAAACTCAGATGCCCAACTCCCAATGGGGTCTAAACCCAAATAAATCCGTTTTACCCTGTATAAAGCTTATACAGGGTAAACTCATAAATTGTTCGCCCTCTATAAGACTGATAGAGAGATATGCACAGATGTTTGCTCCCCCAGGTATTAACACATACTCTGAGTTAATTAATAAGTAAAAAGTCATTTTATTAAATACAGAAAGTAGGATTTAAGTGGTTCCAAGTAGTAACAGACAGAACAAAGTAAGTCACCAAGCAAAATAAAATAAAATGCACAAATCTGTGTCTAATCAAATTGAATACAGATAATCTCACCCTCAGAGATGCTTCAGTAAGTTTTTTTTCTCAGACTGGACACCTTCCAGGCCTGGGCACAATTCTTTCCCCTGGTACAGCTCTTGTTCCAGCTCAGGTGGTAGCTAGGGGATTCTTCATGATGGCTCCTCTCTCCCCTTTGTTCTGTTCCACCCCTTTATATATCTTTTGCATAAGGCGGGAATCCTTTGTCCCTCTCTGGGTTTCCACTCCCTCCTTTTCAATGGAAAGACACCAGGTTAAAGATGGATTCCAGTTCAGGTGACATGATCACATGTCACTGCAAGACTTCATTGCCCACTTGCCAGCACACAGGTATACAGGAAGACTTACAGGTAAAACACACCCATCTGCAGACAATTGTCCTGGTTAATGGGAGTCATCAAGATTCCAATCCACCATTAATGGCCCATACTTTGCATAATTACAATAGGCCCTCATAGTTATATTTCATATTTCTAGTTTTAGATACAAGAGTGGTACATTTATACAAATAGGATGATCACACTCAGTAGATTATAAGCTTTGTAATGATACCTTCAAGAGACCTTTTGCATGAAGCATATTCCAGTTACATTATATTCACTCATTAGCATATTTTTATAAAATTATATAGACTGCAAAGTCACAGAGGTCAGAGGCTGTGGCAATATATTAATAATAAAATATGCAAAAGTCAGTTAAAATACATGATATCTAGTTTGCTGAGGGGAGAACCTTGGGAGGTTCAGTTAAGTATCCATAAATGTAGATGCTTATCTGAACCTCTGAGACAGGCCACATCCTGATAATAATGCTCCTTGCCATTACCTTGGTTGTGGGGAAGCTCTTCCCTTCCCTCTGAATGGTAGCAGTTGTCTCTAGGGGAGAGGACTCCGCACATTTTTCCCTCAGCAGCAGCATTATTGTGGCTGCAACTGCATCCTTTTAAATGTCATACCTCTGGAGTTCTCTGTAGAAACAGCCCCAGACTGCCCAGTGTTCCCAGGCAGTCCCCAAGGCAGGGTTTTGGCACTAGAGGAGGAAGTTTCAATATAGATAGGTGGGGCTGATCCCTCCACTGAAACAGAGGCAGAAGAGAAAAGGGGGGAAGAGGAAAGAGGAAAGAGGGACCTTCTCTGAATCTCAAAAAAGGTTCAAGTTTGTTTACCTGGATGGGCAAAGATTTTGGTCAGCTAGAGCAAGCTAAAACTGCCTTGATCCTGATGGTCTCAATAGCATGTTATTTTCTCTTGCATTCAGGCAGCATTCCTGCAGACCATGTGCTGGACTCAACAAGTTGGTTAAGGTTGCAGTTTCTTTCTACATTTATTGGCTTTTATGGGTTTAACTGCGGCCATTAATGGTATCTGACTAAAGTATTTTTGTGACTGTCTTTTATAGATAGCACATTTCCCACCACCACCTGTTTTGGCTCTTTTGAAATTTGGTTGATGGAAAACACACAGATTTCTGAAATCTGTAGACAATACCCACATCAAAGTGGCTAGAAATATCCTATTGGTGGCTTCTGGCCATACATCAAAGTCAGCCCTTCCTCACATTATCATTCCTAACAGAAAATGTAAATCTATTATATTTTCAGTAGCTTTGACTCCTAGCCTGTTAATCACTTATGATTTTGTTTATTGTACTTCTGGTATTTCTGTTAAAGTTAAAGATTTCCTGAAGTCTTTTAATCCTAATCTTAAACTACTATTGACAGGCAATTTTACCATGATGACAAGAAGATTTTTTTTTTAAGTTGATTAAAAATTCAGTAGCCTCCCTTGCAGAAATCAATAGCCTCCATCCATCTTCAGTCACTAGGCCAACCTAGTGACCAAGGATGTGGAAAAAGCTAATGTACTCAATGCTTTTTTTGCCTCTGTCTTCACAAACAAGGTCAGCTCCCAGACTGCTACACTGGGCAGCACAATATGGGGAGAAGGTGACCAGCCCTCTGTGGAGAAAGAAGTGGTTCAGGACTATTTAGAAAAACTGGACGTGCACAAGTCCATGGGGCCGGATGCGGTGCATCCGAGGGTGCTACAGGAGTTGGCGGATGAGATTGCAGAGCCATTAGCCATTATTTTTGAAAACTCATGGCGATCGGGGGAGGTCCCAGATGACTGGAAAAAGGCTAATGGAGTGCCCAGCTTTAAAAAAGGGAAGAATGAGGATCCGGGAAACTACAGGCCAGTCAGCCTAACCTCAGTCCCTGGAAAAATCATGGAGCAGGTCCTCAAGGAATCAATTATGAAACACTTAGAGGAGAGGAAAGTGATCAGGAACAGTCAGCATGGATTCACCAAGGGGAAGTCATGCCTGACTAACCTAATTACCTTCTACGATGCGATAACTGGCTCTGTGGATGAGGGGAAAGCAGTGGATGTGTTATTCCTTGACTTTAGCAAAGCTTTTGATACGGTCTCCCACAGTATTCTTGCCGCCAAGTTAAAGAAGTATGGGCTGGATGAATGGACTGTAAGGTGGATAGAAAGCTGGCTCGATTGTCGGGCTCAACGGGTAGTGATCAATGGCTCCATGTCTAGTTGGCAGCCGGTTTCAAGCGGAGTGCCCCAAGGGTCGGTCCTGGGGCCAGTTTTGTTTAATATCTTTATTAAGGATCTGGAGGATGGTGTGGACGGCATTCTCAGCAAGTTTGCAGATGACACTAAACTAGGAGGCATGGTAGATACACTAGAGGGTAGGGATCGGATACAGAGGGACCTAGTCAAATCAGAGGATTGGGCCAAAAAAAACCTGATGAGGTTCAACAAGGACAAGTGCAGAGTTCTGCACTTAGGACGGAAGAATCCCATGCACCGCTACAGACTAGGGACCGAATGGCTAGGCAGCAGTTCTGCAGAAAAGGACCTAGGGGTCACAGTGGACGAGAAGCTGGATATGAATCAACAGTGTGCTCTTGTTGCCAAGAAGGCTAATGGCATTTTGGGCTGTATAAGTAGGGGCATTGCCAGCAGCTCGAGGAACGTGATCGTTCCCCTTTATTCGACATTGGTGAGGCCTCATCTGGAATACTGTGTCCAGTTTTGGGCCCCACACTACAAGAAGGATGTGGAAAAATTGGAAAGAGTCCAGCGGAGGGCAACAAAAATGATTAGGGGGCTGGAGCACATGACTTATGAGGAGAGGCTGAGGGAACTGGGATTGTTTAGTCTCCAGAAGAGAAGAATGAGGGGGGATTTGATAGCAGCCTTCAACTACCTGAAGGGGGGTTCCAAAGAGGATGGAGCTCGGCTGTTCTCAGTGGTGACAAATGACAGAACAAGGAGCAATGGTCTCAAGTTGCAGTGGGGGAGGTCCAGGTTGGATATTAGGAAACACTATTTCACTAGGAGGGTGGTGAGGCACTGTAATGCGTTACCTAGGGAGGTGGTAGAGTCTCCTTCCTTGGAGGTTTTTAAGGCCCGGCTTAACAAAGCCCTGGCTGGGATGATTTAGTTGGGAATTGGTCCTGCTTTGAGCAGGGGGTTGGACTAGATGACCCCTTGAGATCTCTTCCAACCCTGATATTCTATTCTATTCTATTCTATTCTATTCTAATGGGCACTGGATTTGCTCTTTATTACTGTCAGACCTACCGACTAGCTTCTGTTTTCTTCTTTTCTAATGTGGACTTTCAGATAAATCTTTGTCCATTTATTAAAACCAATACATTTATTAATATTCACAGAATAGAAGTAATCATGATGGCACCCAAATCACATTAATGGGGGAAAGTCACTTCTTTAAGATGCCCAGAAGTTATTAGACAGATATGTGTCTGCATGCTTCAGGGCATGCAACAGTCATCATTTAGGGCCAGGTACATATATTCCTTTTAGGTAGATAGAGCATCGCACAATACTCAACCTAAATTAGGGGTCTGCCCTATGGCTCGTTGGAAAACAAAAATTCCATCTGTATTTTGTTCCACATAGAAATAAAACTGAGCCCTTTCAAAAATTTTAATGAAAAAAAATGGAGCGATAACCACTCTAGAAGAGCCAGTAGCTCAGTGGTTAGGGCATATACCTGAGATTTGGGAGACCCAGATTCAAGTCCCCCAGGTGAGTGCTCTGACTACTGGAAAACTGGTTATTCTAAGAATTGTCCCTGTCTCTCTGCTTTTGAAAAGAAATTTCATCCTGGACTTGGCAAGCCTTCCAATGAATTTTTTTTTAAACTGATAACATTTCTACAAAAAGTTTTGGTTTTGATGAATTGGTATTTTCCAAAGAGGAAATGCTGCACTGAAAAATTCCTGACCAACTGTCTGAATCACCTAACATTGGTCCCTCTCTGAGACAAGAGCTAGATGGGCCATTGATCAGTTCCAGCAGGGTACTTCCTAGGCCTTGATTTAGCAAAAGCACTTAAGTTAGGGTGACCAAATAGCAAGGGTGAAAAATTAGGATGGGGGTGGGGAGTAATTGGCACCTTAGTAAGACAAAGCCCCAAATATTGGGGCTGTCCCTAGAAAAGCGGGACATCTGGTCACCCTAACTTAAGTGCACCTGAAACATTAAGCATGTGAATTGTCCACTGACTCCAATGCTTAAAGATAAGCATATGAGTAAGTGTTCACAGGACTAAGGCCTTAGGCCTCCATTGCCCGTGCTTCTAGTCACCCTATAATCAGAAGCCACCTCTCTCATGGTTAAGAGCAATTTTTCTTTCAAATTAATGAGGAAGGTACATTACCTACCTTAAAAAGAAGAACAGGAGTACTTGTGGCACCTTAGAGACTAACTTCGGATGCATCCGAAGAAGTGGGCTGTAGTCCATGAAAGCTTATGCTCTAATAAATTTGTTAGTCTCTAAGGTGCCACAAGTACTCCTGTTCTTCTTTTTGCGGATACAGACTAACACGGCTGTTACTCTGAAACCTGTCATTACCTACCTTGTATCCTTTAGGCCAAAGGAAAGGTTTTGGTTGTTTCTTGTGTGTCTGGGTGGGAAGGTGCTTCCAAAAACTCGGATAGTCTATTGCTAATGTTTAAATAGTTTAACCACTTTATTGCAGCCTCTGCAGGGTTACTAATGAAACTAAAAAAGCAGGGGAGCTCAGCAGGAGCACTGGAGAGGCAGGGGCAGACTGACAGACTTGGTGGCGGATGTTATGTGGCCACCAACATACGACCACCAGAGCAGTACAAGACAACCAAACAGAGGGGACAGAGCAAAATAAAATAAAGAAACAACTCTGAATCAATGCAAACATTTGAAAAAGGCTTGGAATTGGTCCGCAAACACTTTAGAACAGCAGATTGGGTTTGTTTGTTTTTCTAAATCAGTTCACCCTTCCCTAATTCACTTAAGATAAAAAATTTTTCGAGGAGCTACCTCTGAACTAATGTTTTATATACTGCATAACATATCACAGTGCAGTAGATGTTTGCTGTCTTTAGTAAACTGCTACTCATAATTCTCTGTTACTTTTCAATATCATTGGCCCTTTTCTTAAGTTACCAAAAGTGACTAACACACATACTAGCTTACAACATTTCATTTTTAAAAAGTAATCATTTTTTAAATTAGAACAACTGAAGATGGCACTATCAGAAACTTTTTCTTTTTGTTACACAATGAAAATCTGGGTGAACTGATTTAACAAGATCACTCATCACTTGTACAGTACAGAACTTTACAAAAAAGTAACTAATTAGTCCTCCCAATAGCCCGGTGTGTATTATTATCCTCATGGTAGGAAAACTCAGACAAGAAGGTTAAAGGTAAGTTAACTTTAACTACTGAATGAATTGGGTGCCCAATCATATATACAAATCCTAGACCTCGTCTAGCTAATAAGTAATCAAAATAAAGTTCATTAAAAACAAGCTACATTTACTCATGAATGTTAAATATGGACTGAAATTATAAAAAAGTATGGTCTTTGAAATTAATGGTAGAGAAATTTTCCACTCACTTTACCTTTTTCACAGGAACATGGCTTCCTCCATGAAGCTCAGAGTTATCCAGAGCCACAGGAACATGGTAGCACTCACACATATTTCTTTAATATTGGTTCATTTTAATTGGTAAACCAAAACAAAGCATTTATCCATCTATGCAACCTTTGACAGAAAAACACTGATATGTTCCTTTAACAACACCTGTGTGAGAATACTTCATGGGTGGCCATGCTCTCACTTAGGGACCACATCTGGCCTAGCTTTGTATACCATACTGCATTAGAAATGCTCACATGCAGCCTCTCTTCAAGACAGCTAGGCCACAGTCACGTGCTTCTATTTGTTCCTGTCATTTTCACAAGTTACTTGGGACAGAAGCAGGAGGGTGAACTATCACAAAAAAGAAATAATGGAGCATTTTGGACCAAAAGGAAATGTGGGATAAGAACTATAATGGGACTGAAAGGCTAAGTAAAGACTCTGCAGCTTAAAGCAGTGCAATGTGTCAGCGAGAGAGAACAGAAGTCTTGCTGGAACAGTTGCAGACCAGAGCTTTAATCTGTAAATCACTGTGCAGCCAGCATGTCAGAAAAGTTTGGCCACCCCGGGTGTACAGGCATCAGGCAACAAAATAACCTATTGTGCTAACCTCCAGTGGATAACCCGTGTGAGCATGCAAAACACCCAGCAGTCCAAGAAAGAGGAAAAGAAAAATTGCCAAAGCCCAATTATGCTTAATCAAGAGGCCACAAATGATGAGAGCATGTCCTATAATCTTAAAGAAAAAAAACCCAGGAACAGTAGTCTGTAAATTTCCTCATCTCCATTCAGAAAGGCACTCTAGAATTTCTGGCACCACAATGAAAAGTTTATAAGTAATTTAACTGAAATGTAAAATGCTACTGCCCTGCATAGGTAGCTATTTCAAGTTATAAATCCATGTTGCCCTGACAGACTGATTTCCCCACCTTCTTCCCTGCCATCACCACCACTATTTTACAGAAATCAGGTAGCCATGCTAGAGAGGTACACAATTAAAATTACACATTTACCAGTACAAAAGTGTTCTTTCCTCCTCTCCTGAAACCATGCCTACCTGGCTTCTCTGAATCACCATTTCTGGAAGCACTGTACAAGATGGGGTGCAGTCTCCTAGTAGGAATGGTGGCTCAGCATGATGAGAGACATGGCAGACCTCCCTGGGCAAGAGCCCTAAATCAAAGATATGACAGATGAGGGGGAAACCATGATTGGATCATTGGTCCAACCATCGACAAAGGCAGTAAAAAGGGCCTGATCCAGAGCCAGTTGAAAAGAATTAAATTTGGATCAGACCCATATTCCCACAATAAAGAACACAGTAGAGACTAAGGGGGAAAATATCCAATAGCATAAATGTAGAAAAAGTACTGAATGTACTCAATGCTTTTTTTGCCTCAGTCTTCACAGACAAAGTCAGCTCCCACACTGCTGTCCTGGGCAACACAGTACGGGGAGGAGGTGAGCAGCCCTCAGTGGTAAAGGAACAGGTTAAGGACTATTTAGAAAAGCTGGACATGCAAACGTCCATGGGTCCAAATCTAATGCATCCGAGGGTGCTGAGGGAATTGGCTGATGTGATTGCAGAGCCATTGGCCATTATCTTTGAAAACTCATGACGATCAGGGGAGGTCCTGGCCTATTGGAAAAAGGCAAATATAGTGCCCATCTTTAAAAAAGGGAAGAAGAACAACCTGGGGAACAACAGACCAGTCAGCCTCACCTCAGTCCCTGGAAAAATCATGGAGCAGGTCCTCAAGGAAACCATTTTGAAGCACTTGGAGGAGAGGAAGGTGATCAGGAACAGTCAACATGGATTCACCAAGGGCAAGTCATGCCTGATCAACCTGATTGCCTTCTATGATGAGATAACTGGCTCTGTGGATATGGGAAAAGCAGTGGACATGATATATCTTGACTTTAGCAAAGCTTTTGATACGGTCTCCCACAGTATTCTTACCAGCAAGTTAAAAAAGTATGGATTGGATGAATGAACTATAAGGTGGATAGAAAGCTGGCTATATTGTCAAGCTCAATGGGTAGTGATCAACGGCTCTATGTCTAGTTGGTAGCTGATATCAAGTGGAGTGCCCCAGGGGTTAGTCCTGGGGCTGGTTTTGTTCAACATTTTTATTAATGATCTTGATGATGGGATAGATTGTACCCTCAGCAAGTTCGCAGATGACACTAAGCTGTGGGGGAGAGGTAGATACGCTGGAGGGTAGGGATAGTGTCCACAGTGACCTAGACAAATTGGAGGATCGGGCCAAAAGAAATCTGATAAGGTTCAACAAGGACAAGTGCAGAGTCCTGCACTTAGGACGGAAGAATCCCATGCACCGCTACAGGCTGAGGACCGACTGGCTAAGCAGCAGTTCTGCAGAAAAGCACTGGGGATTACAGTGGATGAGAAACTAAATATGAGTCAACAGTGTGCCCTTGTTGCCAAGGCTAACAGCATACTGGGCTGCATTAGTAGGAGCATTGCCAGCAGATCGAGGGAAGTGATTATTCCTCTCTATTCGGCACTGGTGAGGCCACATCTGGAGTACTGCATCCAGTTTTGGGCCCCCCCACTACAGAAAGGATGTGGACAAATTGGAGAGAGTCCAGCGGAGGGCAACAAAAATGATCAGGGGGCTAGGGCACATGACTTACGAGGAGAGGCTGAGGGAACTAGGCTTGTTTAGTCTGCAGAAATGAAGAGTGAGGGGGGATTTGATAGCAGCCTTCAACTACCTAAAGGGGGGTTCCAAAGAGGATGGAGCTTGGCTGTTCTCAGTGGTGGCAGATGACAGAACAAGGAGCAATGGTCTCAAGTTGCAGAGGAGGAGGTCTAGGTTGGATATGAGGAAACACTATTTCATTAGGAGGGTGGTGAAGCACTGGAATGGGTTACCTAGGGAGGTGGTGGAATCTCCATCCTTAGAGGTTTTTAAGGCCCAGCTTGACAAAGCCCTGGCTGGAATGATTTAGCTGGTGTTCGTCCTGCTTTGAGCAGGGGGTTGGACTAGATGACCTCCTGAGATCTCTTCCAACCCTAATTCTCTATGATTTTATCACACAAATCCAAAAACTCATAACCAGCCTACTAACTAAACTTACTAACAATGTTCAATTAACGTCTAAGGTGCCTTGCACTGTCCCTTGGACTTGTAGGTCTTCCCTGAAATATCAGTACTGCTGTTCTCAGGAGGCAGTGAGTCCATAAGTTCTGGGAGTGTTATGTCTTGGGGCTAAGTTGTCTTAACCTGTTGCCTTTGTTGACTAACTGAGACCTTCTCAGGCAAAACAGCAAACTCAGTGCCTCGTATCTCCCTCCCTTCTGGAAGTTGGAGAAGGTGTCACCTATTCCTCCTCAGGGGATACAGCAGCAGGAGGCTCTTTTAGAATCATCATCAAATTGGAACAAAACCACAACTGAAATGTGCACATCATTGTTCTCCTGTGTGACTGCTAAATCACTAGAAGAAGCCAGAACCCCAATATGTGAGTGCACTGCCTAAACTAAAAGAAGGCTCTGATTATGAAAAAGAATATGTGGAACAAACCCCTTATCCATGTGAATCCTTTTGCAGAAATGGGTATAAATAAGGACTTCAGTGATGCACAAGTCAACTGCATGACTCATGCCTTTATTCCTATTCTTTCCTCGGCATGAATCAGTGTCACTGAACAGTGGAAAATGGCACCTTTGTCTGCATTCTTTCTCTATGGAACTATAGTTAAAAACAAACAAACCTAGGTAACATGAATTTGGGCACATTGTGAATCCCAGCAGGCATTGTGATTCCAGTACTATCAGATGATCAGAACTTTTTCATGGCAGAACAGGCTTCTGTAAGATCCAAAATAACTATTGATGCTGAACTGCCCACTTTGTGTTGAGGTCACTTCTTTATCAGGTCAGAACACCAGCTCTGCAGTGAGACACCCTGGCACATGTGTCTATATTTTCTGAAATAAAACAGGACATTAGATAGACATAACTCAGCTTCCTGCCTTCAGAGTCCCTGGATCTAGAGAATTAGAAGTAAATGATCACCTTCCTCCTTTTCAGAATACTGGCCACTTCTTTCAAACTTAGGGGCCTAACACTGGGAACAAAATTTGAGCCACAGTTTAATGTATCACTGCTAAATTAACATGAAATGAGACACAGAACTAGTTATCATTTTTTAAATACCTTCACTAAAAATTTCTGTTTAGACGTAAGACAACAGCTAAGAAGTGAACATACAAATAACTAAGAAGTACATAAATTAGAAACCACTTTTAATTTAGTTTATTTGGTTTATAGTTGATTCTAGACAACTACAGTGAAACCAGTACAAGAGACCACTCTTATTAGGCAACATTGTGTCTTAAGAGACTGCCCCAAAATATCTGCAGATGTAATGGGATTTATTCTGCTCAGGCTTTATTAGAAGACCACCTCTGTTAAGCAAATTACTTTTATTATCCCCTTGAGCAGCACTTAAGAAGGTTTTACTGCATTAAATCAAATGACAGTGGAATCATCCAGATAAGTTTCCAGTACACACTAAACCTCTAGTTAATTTGTCTCTAACGGGTTAGTGTTTTAAAGATATTACAGCTTAATCATTTCCCTTTTATGAACTTAGAAAATATCCAAATATAAATGGTGAAGAGAGAACACACAAAAATAAAATATGCATCCAAACACAGGGGAATACAGAAAAGGTGCAGAGGGACACACAGAAGTAGACTGCTCACTCATGTTTAAATATAATAGAACCACCAGTTACAAGGCTATGAAAACCTTGGTAGCCACAAAGATCAACATTATCTCAATAGTTCATTTTCTACCCACTGTTCCATAACAAAAATCTCTCCCAGCAATGGGATACCATGGCCAGAGGCATACATTAAGATCCACATCTGAGACAGATTCATTTCACACAGGCCCCCAGATGCATCAGGGAATCACTGACCCATATCACTGTATGGCCTTCAAGTCACTACTTGTCACATTGTCCCCTCCAAGAGGAAGGGTTGGGGGCAGAATGGAATGCTGAGGAGGAGCCTAGACATCTTTTAGAGATTGAGGATCTATGGGGGAAAATAAAACATGAGAACATAACAGCCATACTTGGTCAGACCAATGGTTTATCTAGCCCACTATCCTGCCGCCCAACAGTGGCCAGTGCCAGATGCTTCACGGGGAATGAACAGTACAGGGCAATTATTGAGTGATCCATCTCCTATCATCTAGTCAAAGTTTGTGTCAGCCAGAGGTTTAGAGACACCCAGAGCATGGGGTTGCATCCCTGACCATCTTGGCTAATAGCCATTGATGGACCTATCCTTCATGAACTTATTTTTTTTTAATCTAGTTATAGTTTTGGTCTTCACAACATCCCCTAGCAATAAGTTCCACAGGTTGATTGTGCATTGTGTGAAGAAGTATTTCCTTATGTTTGTTTTAAATCTGCTACCTATTAATTTCATTGAGTGACCCCTAGATTTTGTGGAACTCAGTACATGTTTTTCCCAAACCACACACACCACAGATAGCATGGCAGTCTACCCTGGCACGCTGCCACTGGTTTTCTTTTCACTTGCTGCCCACAATACTTTCTCCATAGTTTGTCAAGCCATAGAGATTGTTATCTCTGCTCCGAGCTGCCCCCCGGAAAAAAAACAGCATAGAGGGACTGTTTCCTGACTACATCCTCTGTCCCCTAGTTAACACTTGACTCCATGGAGCTAAGATTCCAAGTAGCAGCCTTAAAGGGGTGGGCAGGTGCCCATGGAATGGGATGGTACTGTATAGACAACCTTCCCCTCTATACACACCAAATTAGACCTTCCTCCAAATGTTCAGTGCCATTCTCTATCACTTTCCTACCAAAGTGTTTCTTGTTTGTGTTGTTTACTTATAATTACAGTTGGTCAGAAAAATTTCAGCACAATATTTGTCAGAATTTGCCAATTTGTTCAAATCAAAATATTTTGTGGAGACAGTTTGATTTTTGATGACGCTCCAACAGAAGCCAGGCAGGGTTTCCTGCCAGCTCACCCATCTAGCTCCTTGGCAGCACACCACGCATACTATCCCAGGCCTGGGCATCCTACACCTTCCAGACTGTAGTGTTCAATAATCACTATGGGCCAAAAATGCTTGAAAGACATCCTCTTTATTCAGTGATGCCATTCCAAATGCCCCTGCATAACTGTAAGGCCCCATGGGTCTCATACTCAGGTCCATGGGGGTCATCACACTCCAATCCTCCACCTGGAAACTCACAGACAGCAGCTGGCACTGGGGTCCATGAAGTCAAATTGGGGCATAAGTCCTGCCCCTATATTCTGATTGGTAGATTTCCAAGGCTCCTGATTGGTCCATAGCCCCTATTTAAGCCCCAGGAGGAAACAGAAAGTTGTTTGTATAACTGATCTTCACCCTGCCATAGACCACTGGTCTGATGTTTACATGTTCCTGCCTTCTGATTCTGACCTCCTGGTGTTCTGACTCATGATAAGTGACTCCTAATCCCTACCCTATTGTTTGTCACTCAACTCTGATCTCCTGGCATTCCAACAGGCCTGATTCCTGGTAATAGGCACCTGTCCCCTTTTCCTTCAGCCCACGCCCAATACTAACCCCTAAGCCAGGCTGCCCATGCCCTGGCCCTGACAATTACAAAACTTGGCTTCTGCAGAGCCTCTCTCCAGACTTCCTGTCTGGGATGATAAACCACTGAAAGGTAGTTTCCCAATGATACATCTTCCTTTCCCAGCCAAAACTTAAACAATAATAATCTAACACAATACCAAAAACTTATAACCCACCTCCTAACTAAATTTACTAGTAATGTTAATCTCTGAGGTGCTTGGCACTGTAACTTGGACTTCTAGGTCTCCCTTAATCATTACTACTGTTGTCAGGACACAGAGAGTCTGTGTGTTCTGGCAGTGTTCTATCCTGGTGCTGGGTTGTCTTAACCTGTTGTGGTTGGTGCCTAACTGAGACCTTCTCAGGCAAAAAGGCAAACTAAGTGTCCCTTATCTACCTATCTTCTGGAAGTTGGACAAAAGTGCCACCTTTTCCTCCTCAATGTGTGCCTGTCTGGGGTGACAACCTCATACCACCCTCCAGCAACCTCATGCAACACCTCTGCCATTTGCAACCATTGATTTCAATCACAGATGTGCAGTGTCATGTTCACAAAGTAATAGTAGCTCCAGGGACCCCGAATCACTCTGTTTTTGTTTTTTTGTCTGGCTTCATCTGTCTCTTCATCTGTCTGCAAATCCCCAGTTCTGACATCCTGACATCATATTCTATCATTATAGGGATTCTGCTTCTTGGTTTTCTGAAAAATGAAGTATTTACAGGTGATAAACCATGTTTCATGGTACCATCCTATAACTTAACAGTGCTAAGTATGGATCAGAGTCTGATTCTTCAGCCTTTTTCTGCAGCAGCTTTATTATTAACACCATTTCCCACCAACTAGTTGGACTGGGGATTTATGGGGACTAGTGGTTACAGGTCTAAACCCAAACATTGCTACAAACTGCTTAAACTCATGCCCACTAAACTGCAGCCCATTGTCAGACACTATGATGTCAAGTATGCCATTTCTAGCAAAAATAGATTTGTCATGCATAATCACCTGTTTATCTATCTCAGGGAAGTAAGAATAATAGTTTAGGACAAGTATATGGGTTTTTTTCCAGTCAGCAAACAAATGTATGCCTACTTTGCTCCAGAGAGGCAATTTTTCCTGTGCCACCAATATGGGCTCTTTATCTTGACTTGGTCTATATTTTTAGCATCTATGAGAAGCTTTGACAATTTCCTCAATGTTGCTGTTCATTTGAGGCTAGAATGAAACACCCTTGGCCCTTCTTTAGGAATTTTCAGTCCCTACATTATCTTCTTATATACTATTTAATATTTTTCAGTAACACATTAAGGATCACCATCCTGGTATCTTTAAACAAAATCCCACCCAGGACTGAGAGCGCCCTCCTGAATTTGTGATAAGGGCTGGGGATCATCCTATCCCAGCTACCGTATGCTAACTGCAGAAAGTGATTAATGCTAATTCTTATCCTGAACTGTTGCTCTGGCAATCACAACCCAAGTTTTGTCTGAGACTGGACAAGTTTTTTACTCGAGTTGACATGTGCAATGTCTAGCTCTGGACTTTGCTCCACTGCACTTTTGTCAAATGCTCTAGAGAGTGTATCTGCAACTACCACATCACCCCCAGGTTTGTATTTTATCTGCAAATCATTCACTTGTAGATGAAAAAATAATGTATATATTCTCAGAGGAGTAGTTGCCAGGCAATGGTAATAAATGTTTTTTGATTAGTTTAATCTAAAACAGGTGTCCCATAAATAAAGGCATGAAGCTTTTTACACCCTGTACTAAAACCAAAGCTGCCTCCTCTATTTGAATCTGTGACACTTAGTTTTTGTTAGCACCCATGATACAGAAGCCACGGTTCTCCCGTTTTGACTATATTGTTGTAAGAAGCCTGTGCCAGTACCTTCCTTGGAGGTATCCATGGACAACTTAGTTTTGTGATTACTGTCATAATGCCTCAGCACTGTGGCCTCTTTGATTAATTCCCCCAGCTTATCAAACTCTTTGTAAAGATTAGCATCCCATGTCCATTGGGCATCTTTGCATAGTAGCACTCTCAGGTTGCTGGTTTGGGAGCTAAATTAGGCACAAGTTTCCCTATATAGTTCATCATTCCCAGGAATCCTTGTACCCCTTCCTTGTCTGTTGGGCTAGCATGTTGGTGATGTCCTCACCTTTCTGTGATCTGCCTGTTCTCTATGTTAAGTCTCACCCATTGCACAGAATTTACCTTTTTTGTTTGTTCAGCTTTTGACCAGCAGTTCTTGATCTCTCTAGAGTTGCCCAGTCATGCTCTAGTTATGCTCTTCTAATGTTACTCCCCAAAAGAAAACGGCATTTGTAAACTTTAGCACCCTTCCTACCATCAAAAACATGTATTTTCTGGAGAAAGACTTTGGGTGCTGAACACAACCCAAACAGTCTGCAGAAACACTGTCTCCCAAAAGGGGTGTTGAATGTACACAAATGTGTGTTTTGTTTTCCTAAGGGCACCTGCCAGAACCCCACTGATGCATCCAGCATTCAAAAATATTTGGCATCAACCATCTCTCCCCAAATTTCTCCCCTTGTATGGAGTGGCAAATATTCCCTTATTAAAGATTTATTATAATTCTTCTTTAAATCTTAATTTTAATACATCAACAAAGGGTTCCACAGCATACTAGTGCAGAATAGCCGCCAATCCAAATTCCTCAGAAGTGAGACTCAGACTCACCAAAATTGAAAATTTTGGGGCGTGGCAGGTGGTTCGGTCATATCAGCTTCCTCTTCGTCTGGTTCTCCGAGCTCTATATGCCATCGGGGCAACTGCAGGGGTTTCACACAATATTTATCTCCCAGTAAACTCCCATTTTATTTCTGAAGTTCTTTTTAAAAAATTAATTGAAGAGCTCTGCATGAAGTGTTTGGGAGCCAACATATATTAATAATATTGAGTGACTCTAATTGCAAATAGAACAGGTTTTTTCCATGCCAACTGCCAAACATATATTAAGTCGGGTTCATGCTGGCATGGAAAAAAATATTTAAAAACAATACAAAATAAATAATATTCTGAAATATTTTTGTAACACTCAGAGGCTTTGGCTGGCATACAAATATTCATAAACCAGCCAGATTTGTTTTTCATCTGAAGAGATCACTTTAACTGCAGTGAAAATTGCTGCCTAAATTCAGTAAAAAATTATGTAATCATCCTACATACATTTAATGTAAATAAGAGAGATCTTCAATCAAGAAATTGAGGCCTAGTCTACACTGGGGGTGGGATTGATCTAAGTTACACAACTTCAGCTATGTGAATAACCTAGCTGAAGTCGACGTACTTAGATCTACTCTCCGCGGTGTCTTCATTGCGGTGAGTTGACGGCTGACGCTCCCCCGTCGACTCCACCTGCGCCTCTTGCTCCAGTGGAGTTGACGGGAGAGCACTCGGTGGTTGATTTATCATGTCTAGATGCGATAAATCGACCCCCGCTGGATCGATTGCTGTCTATCTATCCTGCGGGTAATGTAGACAAGCCCTAAGTGTGCAACTCATTTTATACAGAATTGTTTTTCTAGTTTTTAAAGTTAATATAATTGTCATAAAAGTGCTAGATTGAGAGTCCTGAGCTATTTCAGTTTAAGCACAGAACAGGTAAAGCATAGGAATAATAGTGCAAGTGGATCACTTTATCCCTGCCTTAAATGGCCTATTTCTAGCAATGAGGAAATACTTTAGCATCACATGCCTGTGTCCACCAAAGACCTAGACCATTAATTGGGGCTGGTTGAAAATTTCTGAAAAACAAAACAAAACATTTTTTATCAGAAAATGTGGTTGCCCTGGAAAATGTAAGCAGAATTTTCTACTGGGAAAACTGAAATGAAACTTTTCACTTTGAGTCAACCTGAAATGAAATATTTCAGTTTGATTTGTCAGCCTGAAACATTTCAGGTCAGGATAACATTAATCTCTGCATCCACTTGAGCTGCCATGGTACATCATGGGATAGGGAGAGACTGTGGTGTATTATGGGAGATGTGGTTCAGCTAGGGAATTGGGCCCATACAGGAGAATAGGCACATAAGGGACCCAGAACTACAACTCTCATGTGGAACCTTGTGACTCAGGAAGACACAGATTAATATTGACCTGAAAAATTAAACAAAATATTTTGACATTTCCAAGTTAAAAATTTTCAGATCTTTATGCTCTGTGAAAAGTCTATTTCGACTGTTCACCCCAATCTTGGACAAAAACAAATGGCAAAATAACAGAATTTCCCACAGATCACAAATTCTGCTCTACTATTAATTAATTAAACCACAGCCACCTGTAGACAGCAGTGACTATTGCTCTCTGCTTACCTGGGTTTGGTTTGTAACCAGCAATCTTGAGGTGAAAGATTTATAATCCAAGGGACCAATCCTCTGACTCTTCCAACTGGAAAAAATGCTAATATGAAGTATTGTGAGGAAATCCCTAAAAGAAATAATGCTGGCTATGTAGGTTTATGATCTAATCCAAATCTAGTCTTCCTCCAAAAGTCTTCATTTTCTAAAATATAACACACTCACCCCTTTTACATATTCCAGGTTCAGATTAATTTGCCAATTTTTTTCATTCAGTCATTTTATCTACTTATTCATAATTAAAGTACCCTTCACCATATTTTCCTTCTGCAACCTGAAAGTTGGATCACACATTTTGTAATTGAATATTTACTCTGCAAAATCTTGTACTATCTTAGATTTAGAGTTGCAATCATATTTGTCAAGCATTCTATTCAGAAGGGCAATCTCAATTTTAACAGTGTGAGAAGCTATTCCTGGTTTATAGTATGTAAAACACTCAGTATTTGAAAATAAATTTTTGATTAAAACAGAGTTTCTAGCCTTGCCCTCATGACAGCCATCTCTGAAAAATTACAGCCTTTGGGACACATTAGCAATATGGTAAGTTAAGAGATTGCAACCAATTTTTATCGTGCTTTAATAATGGTTTAACAATGAAAAGAAGAGGTAAGCTCCCACCTGGCTCCTGACTTACACCCTGTAAGTATGATCTGAACGTTTCCCTCCCTGGGGTTCACCTTTATCATTAACTAAAGCAACAGCAACAAAACGTAAATCTAAGCCTAAGCATTTTCTGAGCTAGACTGCTCCTAGGATTTTTCATTGCAGGAGCCCACTGCCTGTGTTTTTCTCTTTAGTTTCCTTTGCTATATAGAGACGCTCAAGTTCTTTTATACTCTTGTATTGAAACCAATAGGCCTGCTGATGACAGTGAGAGACAGCAGAAAAGCCCTATACTTCTTTGACAGGTCCTAGAGCTTGCTACCTTCTTAAAGAGAGATATGCAAACTATTCAGTATTGTTCTAACAATATTCTTCTCCTATTGCTTGAATGATTGTGAAGTGGTGATATTCAGTGTTTTACGACATATTGGGCTGAATGACACAAATCTGTTACTAGTCAACAAGTTGACCCACAGCAGCAATAGTATGCCGAATGTTGAGGAATGAGAAATTTAATTATAAATTGTATTTTAAAAGGCATCTCATAGTTTACCCCATCTTCTTACAAAAATGAATGGACCAGTGATCTAAATACAAGATAGGGAACCAGGAACGTCTGAATTCTAATCCTACTGTAACTCTGAAACTGTGGCATTGAGGAAGTCACTTAAAATCTCTACCACTATAATAACTTCTTTCTGAAATGAATAAAATTAGCTAGCTAATGTTTGCTAAGTGTATTGAAGGTAAAGGCCTGTAGAATTGTTTAGTATTAGATGAATTTTCAGATGGTTCTGGTAAGCAAAGCAATCTTTTTAATAGGAATCAATTTAGAAATATGTCAGATGTAATTAATAATTCAGAATATGTCAAAATACGATATAAACAGCAGATTACAGTGGTTTTGCTTCTCTGTTCAAACTGTGGCACGATGATGTGTATATGTATATAAACAGATATCATTTTTATTATATCATGACCGTTAAGAACCTAATGTATACCATCCTTTCAGAAAGCTAAAATCAAAATTTACATCCAGTGTTTTCCACTATTTCATCAATATCCAAATACTGTTGTTAACAGATATGTTTCCAGGGTGATATACTCAAACATTCTTTACAACAATTATGGAGCAGTGGTATTGTTCCATAGAAAAGGTTGAGAGTAGCTTCCATCCTTACTCCAGCTGCTGGTCTGGTTCAGACCAGAGTCATGGGACATGTTGGTGGAATCTACTTGGCGCAATGAGTGGTCAACAACGACAGTTATTAATCACTCTCTTGTCACTGACCCAACCATCTATCCACCAGGTTTTGATACGCCAAGGCACCTGTGGTCCTCTCGAAACCAGTTTTTAACAGCCTAGGGCAATCTCTTTAAATGGGATTTTCCTAATGACCCACAATGCATCTGCAGTCAACTTCAGACTATTGTCGAGTGCCCACTGACTTATTTTGATGGCGGGCTACTGGCTCTCCACCTGGCTGATGACACCATTAAATGCCTGGGCACATTGAGCATACGCCGATGATGATGGAACTGTGCTTTCCAATCTCAGAATAGGAAAGGGCATTGAGGAGGCAGTAGGAGTGGGCAAATGGAGAAGGATGCAAGGAACTCCAGAAGTATAAGGGTCTGGAGTCATGAAACCCAGGGAGAGACAGTACCTGGCAAGACCCGGGGTTGCAGGGAAAGGCAAAGTGCTTAAACTTTCCACATGGATAAAAGTCTTCTCCTCCATTCCTTGTCACCATCCACTATCCCCATTATCTCCGTAGCCTATGCAAGTGTAAATCCTATTACTCCACACATCTCCTATGGAGTTGATAACATCTGGGGTAAGGAAGCCCTGCTTTGATGGGTTTCATACAATCTGTTGGAGCAAGACTACCACCTTAGAATTTATACAGCATTCAGTTTAAACTTTTAGTGCTCATTTAAAAAACAGGGGAATTCATAAACAAAAACCTTTATTAAAAAAGAGGGAAGATTGGAGGTGTATTTCAATGAAGTCCAGCTAACACTCATAAACCACTATTACATGTTCTTTGCAAATATACTATTCCTTAAAAAAACCTCTTAAAGGTTAGAAAATCTGGAAGTGAACATATAAAGGCTCAAGCCAGCTCCTTGGAACTATGTAATCTTTTATCACTCACTATCGCCCCACCATATTTAAACCTCCCAATCAAAGTTAGCATTGCCTCTTCATAAAATTGGCAGAATTGTATGCAAAGGTCAAGATAACAAATTACTAGGAGATTATAAAATCCCGTTCCTTATTCAAGAGATTTATTTCCCACAATTCCCTAGTCAAAACAACAGATTACATTTTCATATAGTTTGATTAATTGTATTAGGAAACAAAGTTAAGGCTGTGTGAGCTATCTAATTTGGAGGGGATGGGAGAGGGAGGATGAAGGATTATATGGCAGTGGGATACTGGCTTGGTCCCTTTTCTGTTTGTTCCTAAGTTTTTGTCATGTTTGCTTTTTAAAAGGAGGGAAAATTTTCTGAAGTGTAGAATTGTTTTTGGTTTGAGGGACCCTGTTGAAACACAATTTCAATCCTAACTATTTGAAGTGTTTTGTTAATGAACGAAAATACATATATATTTATATAAACAAACATTTGGGAAGATAAATCCAGGACTGATCTGCTTCATTTTATGTATTGTTAACTTCTGTTTTGTCAATTTCTTCCAATTTTCATTCATGATCTTTATGTAATAGCTCTTATGTGCCACCTTAATAGCAAATCAGAACTGTTCCATTATCAGGAAAAAAGTGTTGCCGAAATCTGATATTCATGACCAAGAAATGTCTGAGTAACCCTTATATACTACAGCCTATTTTTCTTAACCTCTGAGGATAGGACAAGAAGCAATGGGCTTAAATTGGAGCAAGGGAAGTTTAGGCTGGACATTAGGAAAAAATTCCTAATGGTCAGGCTGGTTAAGTACTGTAGTAAATTGCCTAAGGAGGTTGTAGAATCTCCATCATTGGAGATTTTTAAGAGCAGGTCAGACAAACACCTGTCAGGGATGATCTAGATAATAGTTAGTCCTGCCATGATTGCAGGGGACTGGACTAGATGACCTCTCAAGGTCCCTTCCAGTCCTATGATTCTATGATTTTTGCTTAAACAGGTTGTTGTTTAGAATATATATATATATTTTGTTTTTAAAAGATAGTATTGGTCCAGCAGGGGGAAACCAGTGTAGTTGTATTGACTTACACTGATTTATACCAGCTGAGGATCTAGTTGCGACAGGTATTGCAATCATATGTGATATCTTTGGGGACCGTATTGTATAAAATCTATGAATGGCTTATGAATGGATTGTGTTTTACACCAAAGGGGAACCTACAGGAACTACAAACAGTGGGGTGTGATTAAGGTGAGTCACTGAGACTAAACTCTAGCAAGATACCACCTCCTGGAATAGTTTTCATATAGTGGTTCAAGCTTGGTTTTCGAAAGACTAGGAGACAAAGAAAGGGCTTTTGGTATACAAGGATAAGCTTGATTTGACAAACAATTTGATTCAGCAAACAGACAGGACCTTCTGTCCAAAGGAGGCCCAACCTTTATGGAATGATTGGAAAGACTTTGGACTACTAGGGCTCCACAAAATTGATGGGTGACTTCTGGTATGTTGAATGTGTATTTAAATCTGTTTATTGTTTTTTATGTTTTCTCTATAATGCTCCCTGCACCGTAAGTATAAATGTGTTTGCCTAAGAATAGCTGTACTGCCAACGTGTAACTGTTGGCAGTACATTGGTCATAGCCCTTGGAGAGAGAAAGCAACACACCAACTCTGGCCTTTACGCGGACTGGTTTGCTGAGAATATTGCAGTGTAAGGCAGGGAGCTATGCGTCTTTAAAACACCAAGTCAGAAGGGATACAGACATTGATCTCTGCCCAAGGGAGGTGATGGTTGGGAGCCCAACATTACAGGGATGCCCTTGAAGAACCACAGAGAGAGATTCCAGGTGCAATTACCCTGAAACTGTAACACTGGCCCTATATCAATACAGAGGATTCCAAACCAGACACAGAATCCCTTCCTCCAAACTTTGGGAGAAGTTTGGATCTGGATGTAGGAAATAAACCATCATTCTAAACCATGAGGGCCACCTGAAGATAGGCACCTAAATACATATTTATTCACCTAAATAAATGGCTTGATTTTCAGAGGTGCTGCATGCCCATAGCTTCCAAGGAAATCAAAGCCACTTATAAAAACTGATGGGTTTTACAAATACAATGCTATATTTATATGATGTTATTGAACCACCCAGTCTGCACAACATTCTGCAGCTAAGGACAACTCTGCCTACGCAATAACACATGCAACTCTTTGAAGAAAGCATTCTGGGAAGGAAAGCCTCCAGCTGCAGCTGTCCTTCCCTCTTTGGAAATCCCACCACTGCACGGCATTCTCCTTTTTCATGCTTTTGTGGCAACCCTAGACTCAAATATCTGTGTTCTAAAAATGTTGGCATATCATTGACAATCTCATTTGTTGCGCCAATTCTATTTATTATCCCATAGCAAAGAATCTTTTAAAATAGGCATGAGAAAGATGCAACATATGTCCTGCAGCACTCCAAGAATTATAAGCATATGGACAATAAAAATGGAATTCCTCAGGTCTATATTTCTATCCTGCAGATGACTTTGGATGGATTGTAATTCCACCCAGATGTCAGTATGGAACACAGGTTCCACTTCAGGTATCTCCAAAACTGGTAAAGTATCGGGAGACAGCAGGTGGCCAGTGGTGCAAACTGGATATTTTGAATACTGAGGGCATGTCTACACTACAAAGTTAAGGCAACTTAATTTAAGTTGACATCCAGCCACCACTGTAATTAAGTCAGTCAGGCATGTCCACACCATGCTCATTGCGTTGTTGGAGTGCATCCTCATTAGCAACGTTTGCAATGATGCACAGAGCAATGCACCATGAATAGCTATCCCACAGTGCAATTAGCTGCTGGGGGTTTTGGGAAGGACTTGCAATGCCTCATGGGACCAAAACATTGTTGCAGGGGGAATGGGAACATGGATTTGACGTCCCTGATTCAGTTTCCTCCCTCCCTCCCCTGATATCAATGGCAAACAACCCATACTTTTTTGTGCCTTTTTTCGAAGCCTGGCTTAGCCCAAGAAACATGGACCCCATCCAGTTCAACAATAGGCTGAGCAAGTGCAGAATGGTGGTGGAATGTGCATCTGAATGTTTAAAGGGTGGCTGGCACAGTTTGCTTACTAGGTTAGACCTCAGTGAAAGCAATATGCCCATTGTTATTGCTGCATGTTGTGTGCTCCATAATATCTGCGAGGCAAAGGGAGAGAAGTTTCCTCAGGGATGGGGCATGGAGGTAAATAGGCTGGCAGCTAATTTT
The DNA here is from genome assembly GCF_013100865.1 of Trachemys scripta elegans. Lineage (NCBI taxonomy): Eukaryota > Metazoa > Chordata > Testudines > Emydidae > Trachemys > Trachemys scripta. The sequence goes on from NC_048302.1 coordinate 52,952,806, forward strand.
GAGCAGCCAGATACTAGGGAAATAAGAATAGCTGAGTGAGGAGCTCTGCATCTCCAGGAGGCTTTGAAAACCAGTTTCAGTAATGAACCACAGTAATGTGTGCTGCTTATCTGTGTTGTGCCTGCCCATACCATCCCCTCCATTGCATCAATTTCCCTGTACCTCCCCCACCCCTCAAAGCCCCGTGCTTGGAATAGAGTATTTCATTTTTGAAACATTGACTTTCATTGCACAAAAGAAACTGTAAGAACAGGAAAATAATTTAACCTTGGGCAAACGGTGTGATAAAATTGGGAGGGAAGAAACCAAATCAGCTTGTCTGTCAAAGCACAGATGCCTTCCCTGGCATCTCCCTCAGCCACCATGTTGTCCTGTGACTGGCTGGACTGCTCCGGGGTTAAAAATAGCTCCTGGATCTCAGGAAGAATGGATCCCTGCTTGCCTGTGTCCCATCCTCCTCCTCATCCAGAATGCCCGTCTCATTGTTGCCTGAGGTGGCCCAGGACTCAGACTCCTGGGAAGTATCCACGCTGTGTTTGGAGGTAGTGGTGGGGTCACTGCCAAGAACTGCATGCAGTTCACTGTTGAAGCAGTATGTCTGTGGTGCAGAACAAGAACGACTGATTGGAACTGCATACTCACCAAAGGTGCCTTCCTGGGCATCACACTTGGCCATTATCCTGTCCTGCAACTGGCTGGACGGTTCCGGGGTTAAAAACAGCTCTTGGCTCTCAGGGAGAATGGATTCCCCACTAGCCTGTCTCCCATTCTCCTTCTTCTTCCTTGTCCAGAATGTCCCTGCAGCCCCGGCAGAGATTTCCCAAAAGTGGGGGGGCCAGGAGCCAAGGACACCCCCCCATGCCTGCACCCTCACCCCACCCCATGTCTCCACCCATAGGCCCCCGCCCAGGGCAGGTGGAGGGTCCGGGGCTCCCCACAGCTGCCCATGAGGCTCTTGCTCCAGCCACGGGACGGGGCCTCGGAGCTGAAGTCTGGCCATGGTAAGCTGGGGCCCAGGGCAGGGACATGGGCCAGGGGCTGCTCTTGGGCTTCACACCCCAGGCAGGTGGAGGGTCCATGGCGCGACACCCCCCATTGCCCAGACTCCCCAGCTGGGCTCCAGCTGCTGGCCTGAGGTGGGGTGGGGAAAGGAGGGGAGGGAGGCCCGTGACAAAAAGTGGACAGGACAGGCCCATCCACTTTCAAAAAGTGGGAGGGCCATAGCCCCCTAGGTCCCCCTTATTCTAGTGCCAATGTGTCCTCCTTGTTGTTGCCTGAGGTGGCCTGGGACTCAGACTCCTGGGAGGTATCCATACTACATTTGGGGATAGTGGTGAGGTTGCCGCCAACAATCACATGCAGTTCATTGTAGAATTGGCATGTCTGTGGTGTGGAACCAGGACAGCTGTTCGCATCCCTTGTCTTCTGGTACGCCTGCCAAAGTTCTTTGATTTTCACGTGGCACTGCTGCATGTTCCTGCTGTAGCCCTTCTCCCCCATGCTCTGCATGATCTTATCGTAGGTGTCATTTCTTCAGATGGATTGGAGCTGTGCCTGCACAGACTCTTCTCCCCACAGACCAATAAGATCCACCACCTCCTGCGTACTCCAAGCTGGAGCATGTTTGGCGCGTTGAGTTGCCATGATCAGTTAGGCTGGCAAGCTCTCCACACTGATCAAACAGGAAATGGGAATTCAAAAGTTCTTTGGGCTTTAACAGGGGAGGGGCTGTTTCCTGTATACCTGGCTGCTGTGCAGTGGAGTTGAAAATTATATCCAGAGCAGTCTCAGCAGAGCATTGTGAGACACCTTCTGGAGGCCAATTCAGTTGACTTCCACAAGGCAGCATCTACACTGCCTCTCGTTCAACCCATCAACATCAAATTAAGCACTACACTTCTTGTGGAGGTGGAGTAATTAAGTCGACATTACAGGCGAGTTAGGTCACCGGAAGGGACCTGGTAGTGTAGACACATACATTATTAGGTCGATGTAAGGTGGCTTCCGTCGACCTAAATTTGCAGTGTAGACCAGGCCGCAGGCTATCCCTGGACAGCTGTGCATAGCCTCAGAGAACACTGATTATCACATCATAATAATAATAATAATCTGAGGCTTGGGGTTGCATCCCTGACCATTATCAGGGATAACCATTATTCTCAAATATTTCATATAAGAGAATTGCCAATGAAAGTCTCAATTTGAGAAAAGGCCTTTGTGGGCACATTTGTTAATGCCTAAGATTTTTAATTTACCCATTAATTTTATATTTTGAAAGGAGTCCAAACAGATTAATAGTGTTTAGAAGATTAGGAATGGTAACCTCAGACTTGGGTACAAATACTAAAGCATCATCTGCATTGAGCATAATTTTGTGCTCTGTTTGGCCCACCCTGATACCGTGAATATGTTGATTTGTTCAGATGGCAATGGCTAAAGGTTGTAAAGCTAAATCAAACAGAAGAGGAGAAAGGGGGGAGTCCTGCCTTGTACCTCTCTGTAATGGAAACAGAGCAGAAATTATAATACCATTGATAACTACCCTGGAAGTTGGGTTAGAGTATAAAAGCTCAATAATAAATTGTTTACCAAATCCAAATTTTGCTAACACATGAAAAAAATAGGCCCATGCTATGTGGTCAAAGGCCTCTTCAGGCTATAAAAAAATGATGGCTAAGGGTTCTTTAAAATCTCTCAAAATACAATGGTATTAATCAGTTGATGAAATTATCTGAACCATGTCTATTGAAAAAGAAGCCTATCTGATTTATGTGTATAACGTGTGAGAGAACACTGTCTAATTGCACAGCAAGAGCTTTAATTAAAATCTTAGTATCACAATTGATTAAAGATATTGGTCTGTAATTACTACGTAGTCCAAGGTCTTTCCCAGGTTTAGGAATAACTGGAATTACAGCTTCTCTTAGGGTAGGTGGGAGAGTTTGCTCATTCTTGGCCTCATTAAACATATTCAAGAATCTAGGTGTTAAAGTTTCAGAGCACTTTTTGTAAAATTCTCTTGAGAACCCATCTGAACCAAGAGTCTTTCTGACTTTCATTTCTTTTATAGCCTGAGTCAGTTCTGCAATTTCTAGAGGGCCATCTAAAAACCTTGTCTGAGAGTCAGAGAATCCATTGGAAAAGTTATCTAGGGCATTTTTATTGAATCCTTCCATGGCTAAAAATAGTTTTGAATAAAACTGTTGAAACTGTTTATTAATATCAGTGTTGAATACAATTTATTGCTACTATTGTGAACAGCAGTAATCTTCTTTTTGTTAGACTTTTGCTTAAGTCTATATGCCAACAGCAATCTGTCCCTTTCCTAATTGGTCTGTACGCTTTTTGGACTGCTGCTACACCCTGAGTAGATGTTTTCAGAGAATTATAAACAATGACTCCAAGATCTCTGTCTTGAGTGGTAACAGCTAATTTAGACTCCAGCATTTTGTATGTATAGTTTAGATTATTTTTTCCAATATGCATTATTTTACACTTATCAAAATTGAATTTCATTTTCCGTTTTGTTGCCCCGTTACCCAGTTTAGTGAGATCCCTTTGTAGCTCTTCACAGCGAGCTTTGGTCTTAATTATCATGAGTAATTTTGTATTATCTGCAAATTTTGCCACCTCACTCTTCACTCCCTTCTCCAGATCATTTATGAATGTTGAACAGCACAGGTCCCAGTACAAATCTTAGGGGAACCCCACTATTGACCTCTCTCCATTGTGAAAACTGACCATTTATTCTTAACTGTTCTTTCCTATCTTTTAACCAGATATTGATCCATAAGAGGACCTTTCATCTATTCCTATGATTGCTTAGTTTACTTAACAACCTTTGGTGACTGACCTTGTCAATGGCTTTTTGAAAGTCCAGGTACACTATATAAACTGGCAAGTATCAGAGGGGTAGCCATGTTAGTCTGAATCTGTAAAAAGCAACAGAGGTCCTGTGGCACCTTTGAGACTAACAGAAGTATTGGGAGCATAAGCTTTCGTGGGTAAGAACCTCACTTCTTAAGATGCAAGAAGTGAGGTTCTTACCCACGAAAGCTTATGCTCCCAATACTTCTGTTAGTCTCAAAGGTGCCACAGGACCCTCTGTTGCTTTATATAAACTGGATCACTCTTGTCCATATGCTTGTTGACTCCCTGAAAGAATTCTAGTAGATGGGTGAGGCACAATTTCCCTTTACAAAAGCTGTGTTGACTCTTCCCCAATATGTCATGTTTATTTATGTATCCAAGAATTTTATTCTTTATTGTAGTCTAAACCAATTTGCCTGGAACAAAAGTTGGGCTTACTGGCCTGTAAGTACCAGGATCACCTCTGGAGCCTTTTATAAAAATAAGCATTACATTAGCTACCCTCCAGTCATCTGGTACAGAGGTTGATTTAAGTGAAAGGTTACACAGAAAGTACATAAAAGGTTGTTACAGGAAGAGGGAAGAAAATTGATCTTGTTAACCTCTGAGGCTAGGACAAGAAGCAATGGGCTTAAATTGCAGCAAGGGTAGTTTAGGCTGGACATTAGGAAAAACTTCCTGTCAAGGTAGTTAAGCACTGGAATAAATTACCTGGAGAGGTTGTGGAATCTCTTTCATTGGAGATTTTTAAGAGCAGGGTAGACAAATACCTGTCAGGGATGGTCTAGATAATACTTAGCCCTACCATGAGTGCAGGGGACTGGACTAGATGACTGTGATGGGTTCAGTCACAAAGACCACCTTGGGACTGTCATCTGATGTGCTGAAACGATCTTTTAGCCCATTTTCCCTGTCAGCTTGGGATTCCAGAACCCTGTCTTGTTGAGCCAGACACTCAAGCCTACTGCAACAAAGACTCAGGGTCTGAACCACGTCCCCAGAGCTGCAGGCTTTAACCAAAAACCACTCAGCAGTTACTCCTGTCTCTATCGCCCAGACAGCCAGCTCCCAATGGGATCCAAACCCCAGATAAATCCGTTTTACTCAGTATAAAGCTTATACAGGGTAAACTCATAAATTGTCCACCCTCTATAACACTGATAGAGAGATATGCACAGCTGTTTGCTCCCCCAAGTATTAATCATTTACTCTGGGTTAATTAATAAACAAAAGTGATTTTATTACGTATAAAAAGTAGGATTTAAGTGGTTTCAAGTAATAACAGACAGAACAAAGTAAGTTACCAAGTAAAATAAAACAAAACATGCATGCCTAAGCCTGCATTAAGAAACTGAATACAGGTAAATCTCACACTCAGAGATGTCCCAATAAGCTTCATCCACAGATTAGACTCCTTATTAGTCTGGGCCCAGTCCTTTCCCCTGCTACAGTCCTTGTTAATTCCAGCTCAGGTGGTAACTAAGGGATTTCTCATGACTGCTACCCCTTTGTTCTGTTCCACCCCCTTTAATAGCTTTGGCACAAGGAGGGAATCCTTTGTCTCTCTCTGGGTTCCCACCCCTCCTTCTAAATGGAAAAGCACCAGGTTAAAGATGGATTCTAGTTCAGGTGACATGATCACATGTCCTGTGAGACTTCATTACCCACTCGCTGGCACACAGGTATACAGGAAGTCTTACAAGTAAGCAGAGCCATTTACAACCAATTGTCCTGGTTAATGGGAGCCATCAAGTTTCCAAACCACCAATAATGGCCCACACTTTGCATAATTACAATAGGACCAGAGTTATATTTCATATTCCTAATTTCAGATACAAGAATGATACATTCATACAAATAGGCTACCACACTCAGTAGATTATAAGCTTTGTAAAGGTCTCTTACAAGAGACCTTTTGCATAAAGCATATTCCAGTTACATCATATCCACACTTATAAACATATTTTTATAAAAATATGGAGTGCAATGTCACAATGACCTCTCGAGGTCCCTTCCAGTCCTATGATTCTATACCACAGGTAGTAGTTCTGCAATTTCAAAACACTTTAAATAGTTCTCAATACTGAAATGTATATATTTCAAGGTTTTAGAAGGTGAAATAGTAGAATTAAGATGTATTTGTACATGATATACATGACTAAATAAATATAGTGGTAACCCTTGTGTTTCTTTCCCCTATTTTCCCTCCCAACAATGTTTATTGCTCTCACTTGTTATGCCTCAACTTATATTTAGTTGTAAATACTTCAGAACAAGGAACATGTCTTTACTTATTTATTTATGAAGAATCCAGCATTCTTTGGGATGCTATACAAATTCTTTACTATGTTTTACCGAGTCCTTAGTGAATCATTGAAATCAATGAGAGTTTTGTTTCGGCAATGAATGAGGCAAAACAAAAGAAAGGACTTCAAGATTTGGCTTAAATTGAATGATTATCTTGATGAGACTCAAGATCAAATCCTGCCAGTCAGGAAAACTTCCATCAAACTAAATGGCTGAGTAAAGACTGCAGGATACAGCTCCATTACTATGCATTCAATGGGCTTTTTTTTTAAATTTAGATATTTTTAGAGAAGCAATGTGGTGTGATACAGTGAGCCAGAGGCTCCTGAGTTCTAATCCCAGCTCTTCCCTTCATCACTCAATTGGTCAGTCTATAAAATGAAAATAACAATGCTCTGGACATAGCTAGGACTCTAGACACTTTAGAATATTTTAAGATAACAATTCTGTCATATAAAATCTACCCTACACTTGCTAATTAATCTGTCACCCACAATAATACTGCCCACCACAGTAGCTCCCACACTGAACACATCATCTCTATCAGTCCTTCAATGTACTTTCTTCCCATATGCCTGATTGTTAAAAAGGTAAGTTTTGGAGCATGCTCAGAAAATTAATAAAGTTTGTCTCTAGCAGATCAAATAATCTGGATCCAGAACCTCTTAAAATACCAGCACAATTCTCCCGTTCCCATTCAAGTCAACAGGAAATCTCCCATTGACTTGAATGGGGCAAAAACATGCCCAAAGTGAGGAGGTTCTAGCTAAAGTGCCTCTACTAATTGCAACCACAAAAATATTGTAAAGAATCACAAGTGTTCCTGTAGATTAACCAAGGCCTACAGAATATAGAGTGTTATAAATTGAAACAAACTTCTTAAAATCCACCTGGAAACCAATTGGTATGCAGCTCTTTCTGTGAATGAACTGCCCTTTTTTCTTGAGCTACCAATATTCATGTCTAAGGGCATTAACTTCAGTGGGATTTCTTGTGCTACTCATGATCATAAGTACTACTCACTGTGAGTGAGGGTTTCAAAATTCTGCCCATGGGGAAAACCTACATGTTAGATATTCACTCTTATTCTTCTCTTCCAATGGGTGCAGGTTTTCCGCTGATGTCAATGGGAGAGTTACATGTGAAGAAAGGCCTAAACCCTGGTCTCAGTATCCACTATGTAGATATGATAGGAGAATTTTGTTCCAAGTTTGCCATTTGAGATGGAGAAAGACAGAGCTATAAAAAGAGATGTGAACTCTACATTCTGTGTCTCATAGGAAAATTGCTTTCCCAACACTAAGGCCAAAGGTCACTGGCATAGTGGTGAAGTAAATTGGAATGGTGTTGGGATGAATGTTTCTTCCTATATAAAAACAGAGAGAAGATAAGCAACTGTAAAAGGCGAAGAAGGCCAGGGTTTGCCCTGAATGTAGAATTGGGAATATGATGTGTAATATATGTACAGTATAAAAATGAAAATCGGAAAAATCATCATTTATTTTCCTGAGTGCACTTCGTGTTCATTTTTAAAAATTTGATTTAGACAAACATTCACTTTCCAACTAAATCTTTGTCCATGTACATCAACCTTATATGCTCTGATTCGACAAAGCACTTAAACCCATGCTTAACTTTGAACACATGTTTAAGTGCTTCCTTATTCGGTGACATTTATTAAAGCAAATATTTAAGTAAATATAAAAGGAAGGCTTAGAAATAAATCATCATAGGCCTATTAGTGGAATAATGCATTGTCATCTTGACAAAGAGCAAATTATTAATCTGGTAATATAACAGTATATCAAAATTGACTGTTATCACATAAGGAAAATTCTGCAAAGCATTGACACTTTCATTAGTACCAGCGTCTGGTAGTACCACTGCAAAAGGTCATCCTTTTTCAACTGCAATAGCAGCATTGTAAGAATTATGGTTGGCAGATTGATATCTCCTCAATCAAAATAAAACAAAGTGATCCTTACGGGACCAACAGCAGCTGTCCAATCATAATAAACAAAATTCCTCAGTTGATTTCTTTTTCTGGATCTATGTTTTCTTCACCTTTTTCAAAAATTAAATGGAAAGAGCAGGGGCAAAGGGAAAAGACATTTTAGGCTGATTGTGTGTGTGTGTTGGATTATCTGAGATATGTAGATAAAACTGGGTGTTAGCCTGAAAACAGAGTATAGTGTCGATTTCAAAATAAATAATGTTAATGGTATTTTCAGGATCAGCTTTATTTCCACATTCAGTGCCAAGGCACTTAGAGTACCCTGTTTTACTCATAACATAATGTGGGTGGTTTTAAAAAAAATTTACCTCTACACATATTTGTTGTTTCTAGAAAGCCTATTACATGTCACTCAAGAACACAGAATGTAGAATTAATTTAGCTAACCTTGATGGTGTTATGATACCAAAACAAAAAAGCACATTAAACAAGACACTTTTTCTATTTAAAATACAGAAATAACTAAAGAAAAGACTAGGTATAAAAATTCTTAAAGTACGTGCCCAGAGAAATATTGTGAAAGGACAATATAAAGTGAGAATTTAATTAAGATACTTTATTTTGGGCCGGATCCTGATATTCTTAATAACCAAGTAGCACTTTGCTTCATAGGTCACATTTACTTACCTGACACTACTTGCAGAATAGGGCCCTGATCCTTCAAAGAGATTAATTTTAAGCACATGAGTTATGGAGTCATAGAACTGAAGGCCAGAAGGGACTACCAGATCATCTGACCACCTGATCACAGGCCACCAACACTACCCAGCACCCACACACTAAACCCAATAACCAATATTAAACCAAAGTATTACAGTGCCCAGGATATTAGATTATTAGGTGCCACGGGCAGAAAATAGGAGGGACTGAGGTGCACCAGTCCCTCAGGCCTCCACCACGGCAGGGAAATGATTAAATGAGGTATAATCCTGGCAAGTGACTCACACCCACAGGGCCGGCTTTAGGCCAATTCCCCCAATTCCCCAAGAGGGCCCCTCACCCAAGAGGGCCCCGCTCACCCGGCGGCGGTCCGCTCTGGCAGCATTTCGGCGGCGGGGGGGGGTCCTTCAATGCCGCGGAAGATGCGGAGTGGACCCCCTGCCACCGAAGTACCATCGAAGACCAGGACTGCCGCCGGGTATTTGAATCGGGCCCCGCAAGTCCTAAAGCCGGCCCTGCATACCCACATATTGCAGGGGAAGGCAGAAAAACCCCAAGGTCACTGCCATTCTGACTTGGGAGAAAATTCCTTCCTGGCCCACATAATCATAATCATAATCAGTTAGACTCCATTGGGACTACTTACAGTGCATAAAGTTGAGCTTGTGTGCAGGTCTATGCAGGAACATGGCCTAATGCATTACATAATCTGAGTAAAAATATCAAAATCTGACGTTAGTTGTTAGATAGTAACTCTGTGCTCAGCAGTGTACATACCACAAAATAAAAACTTTCTTTTGTCTCTAAGACCTCATTCAGCAGAGCACTTTTAAGTATGTGCTTAAATATAAACACGAGTAAACCCATTAAAGTCAATGTGCTACTCATGCTTTTAAAATTAAGCAGGCATGTAAATCTTTGCAGGAAGGGGACCTGAATAAGACAGACAGGACTGGAAAGCCCAGAAGAGTGAATAACTAGGATTTTTTAAACAGTTTATATATGGACTCACTTCCTGTTGGCAATATGTATTTTTTAAAATTCAGCACAAATTTAAAATGTAAAAAATTCTGACTTTTTCATTGTTTTTTTAAATTTTAAGTTAAAATCAGGCCACACAGGATTTTTTTTCCCTGTGAGAACTGATAATGATCCAATCCAGTCTAATCTAATAATGGATAATAATAATAATATAGTCCTGGTTATATTATTCTAAATCAGTGGTCACCATTAAAAATAAATCAGAATTTGTCGACTATTGCTATATATTGGTATCTAAGATACCATAGATTTCCTATACATTTCGACTAAAGCAATAACTTCAGTGTCTGAGAGGCGCTGTTGGCAAATGTGTACTTTTTAATGACTACTACTACTACACAATCTCCTACAATACAAAATGTATTTAGCTGGTATAAGAATGCAGTCAATATTTTGCCTATTATAGTGCAGTCATTATTTTGCCTATTACATGCATGATCTAATTTTTTTACTCTGCTCTTCTGAACTGTTTGCAAAGTTTCACATCTAACCATATCTAACATTTACATAGGTGTGACTCCAACTTCAGTGCAATTGCACAGAGTAACTGAGAAAAAGGTGTGTGTATATAAATACACATAATATTTGCTTATGTACAATATGTGGTCATGGGACTACATTTTGGTGACAAAATTAGCAGCAGCATAACTGGCTTTAATTTCCATATTCCCAGAAAATAATCCTATTTTAAAATGTTTTAAATATATTTGTTGTTTTGTATGGAAAATATGTGCAGAGGAGTCTCCTAACTTTCCTGCAGAAAACAGCAGTCTCAAATTATTTGTGATCATATCAAAGTTTTGTTGTGAGATATAACTTTTGGGGAAAGGTCTATGGCTTGTGTTATACAGGAGGTCAGCCTAGATTATCACAATGGTCCATTCTGGCCTTGGAATCTATGAATAGTGCTACAAATAACTAGTTCCATTCACCAGAGGAGAAGAAAATATACCCCACACCCTACTCAGGGCTCTGCCTCAATGACACAATAAAGCCCCGAGTTTGGAATGAGTTCACTCATTTTCACAGAATCATGGAAATGGAAAGGATCTCCCAGTAGAAAAAATGCAATATGTTCACTGCAGTGTTTCTCAAACTGGGGTCGCCGCTTGCGTAGGGAAAGCCCCTGGCGGGCCTGGCCAGTTTGTTTACCTGCCCGTCTGCAGGTCCGGCCGATCGCAGCTCCCATTGGCCGCGGTTCGCTGCTCCAGGCCAATGGGAGCTGCTGGAAGTGGCGCGGGCTGAGGGACTTACTGGCCGCCGCTTCCAGCAGCCCCCATTGGCCTGCAGCGGCGATCCGCGGCCTGTGGGAGCTGCAATCGGCCAGACCTGCGGACAGGGAGGTAAACAAACTGGCCCAGCCTGCCAGGGGCTTTCCCTACACAAGCGGCGACCCCAGTTTGAGAAACACTGGTTTACTGCTTTTCTGTGGTTCACAGAGGACATTAGTAGTAGCCAGTATAAACACCACTTGTACTATGCCAAGCACAAACTGTTAATTGTTTGCATTTCTATTACTTAAAACCAAATCAGCAAGTGTCCATAATATTTTTAAATGTAACTAACTACATAGAAGTTCCCAATATTCATAGCCCTTGAATACTTATTCAAATTGGATAAGAACCAATGGGCAGTGTTGAATAGTTTTTCCCTGACATGGTAGCAAAGTTCCTTGGACCCTCTCCAATGGGGGGAAAAAGGGATGGGACTTCTGTGAGACAGCAGAATGAGGAGTTCTGGACTATGATCCACAGCCTTAATCTTTCTCTCCTGCAAAGTGAATGCCAGTGAATAATACTGAGTTTCTCAAAAGACTCTCTCTTCCTGCAAGCACAGAGGAATATTAAGCTTCCAGGTCTGTTTATAATACAAGAAAGGGGAGAAATCTAATTTTTTGTTATAAAGTTGTGATTCTACAGATTATTATGCATTTGAACCATTTTAAGCAATACAGTATAGAAAAGACTATATTTACAACTGCTTGGGATGAAGTTGTCTTCAGCTGCTATCTGTTTTGAATATTGAAATAGGGAAGTATGGAGTATGAGTGAGGTGAGTTCTGTAAAAGCAATTTATTTTTATTTATCTTGTAACCCACCAATGAATTCTTATCGGACAATGGACAGCTTCCTGGCATCAAACAGGCAAATGCAACTGCTTCAAACTACAGTAAGGACCAAACCTAAGCCTCAGATCTGGACCCACCAAAAGTTTGGAGAAGTTTAGATACAGCTCCTGATCCAAATTTTATTATTTATATTCCAATAGCTGCAAGAGGACCCAGTTAGGGAGTGGGGCTCCATTGTGCTAGAGACTGTCCAAGAGGTGAGAACCAACTTGACTTTGAAATAACTATAAAATTGAGTATACACATACCCCTATGTGTTCAACTTACTTTGTTCCTTTTTGTTTCCCATCTCTGTCTATTGCTCTATTCCCACTAGCTCTTTATTCTTTCTGCTCTTATCTTACCAATCCCTTATTATATTCTCTTTTTTGTCTCATATTTACTTCTCTTTCTGTACAACACTTTAAACATTTTCTATACTTTCCACTTCCTCTCTTGATTATAAAAGTATTTCTTCCTTTTGAAAGCCTTGTCTCCATCCAGCAGTGGAAGTCAAGCAAAGTTTGGAGGGTGGGAATGTCTTGATAGCACTTTTCCAAAACTGAAAATGTTAAAGAAATCCTTTTGTGCTTTTTTGTAATGTTCATTACAAGTTTTTAGAGTTGTTAGAAAACTGAAGATCCAGCTAATGGTCCAAATTCTACCTCAATGAACATCAACTTCATGAGTGAATCCAAGATATAGCTGAGGGCAACTATACTTGAAAATGAATTTTTTAAAAGCACAGTACTTAAAAATTGGTAAAAATATTATTTTCTTATACTTTAAGCATGTAACATTCTAAGTCTCTTATAAAAGTTGTCACTTTAAATATGATTTGTATTTCAGTAGTGACTAGAGGCCCCATGCCCATTGTGCTAGGCATTATATGAACCTTACAATATACTTTTGGTGTTCTAAAACTATACTACTTTTTGAGCAGGAGACCAGAACTTTGGCAAAAATCACCAACTATCCTTCTCCAAAGACTCCTGAGTCACGATGGGCAGAACAGTGCCTAGAGACCTGCAGGAAGTGCTTGGGCAAGTTGTGACAATGAAAAACTTAATCAAGCCACAACCTGAATCTTATCTCTTTGCCTATCTACTATCTATCCAAAAATGCAGCTACCTCAAGGAAAGGTATGGAATTATAAATTCCGCTGGTGTAGGTCCTAGCAGAGGCCTCCATTGTGGTGAGGGTTGTAGTGCTAGACCCTACCCATCACCAAGGGGATAGAACGGGGGCAAGTATAGCCCTGAAATAGGAGGGGCTATCCCTAAAGGTGGCAGTCCTGTGCAGCCCCAGCCATATCTTAAAGCAGCCCTTCCCCAGTGAAAATCCTTAGAAGAGGGCAGGCAGTGGTACATGGGACGCAGAGAGGTGTAGTTTAAACTCCATTAAATTTGGGGGGATTCAATTAAATTAAATTTTGGCTACTTTTAGATGACTTTTTCTTTAATCTTCTGAAATCTCAATAGATTTCTCTGATTAGGCCACTGATTACTTAACACGGAATTTTCTATATTTTCAGTCGTGCTGTTACACCAGGGAACGTGAAACTAATTTCTGAAACTTTAAGAGCCTGCATTTCTAATTCTGTTTTGCATAGTAAATCCTAAGCAGAACAAGCTGTGGCTGGCATGTGTAAACAGTCAAGAAGCAATCATTTAAAAGAAATTTGTTTTGGTCACTGTCACAAATAGAGAGAGAAACTGAGAGTATGGAGATTTTTCTCCCTCAGGACAGGAAGCTTATATGACCACAGTAAGATCAATAGCATCTCAGTCTCAGACAATTACTTCATTTTGCTTCAGACCCAATTTGAGCAAAAAACAGCAAATTTAAGAAAATTGTTCAGGAAACAATATGGGTAGAAGACTTCCTTTAACCTCTCTCTCTCTCTTTGCAATCTCTCTTAGGCAATACAAACAGACATATAACAATACCTGTCAAAATACAGTGCTCTAAAGAAAATAAGAAGTCAGTTCAACTGTGACAAATAAAAAAAACCCTAATGCACATCACCGTGGAAGTCAATGCACAGAATAAATTAACTATTTCTCTTTGCTTTGCTTACAATGAATCTCATCAAACCTCAGAGTGAAATGGTTATTTCACAATATCATACAAATATCTGGATACAATCTTAAATTATGTAAACAAAGCAAGCAGTTTTTCCTTGTTTTTAAGTGTTCAGTTATTTCAGGTTCAGAAATGTGTCTCATCCCACTACTATGTACCCAAGTAGCCAGATGACTGTACCAAACAATAAAAGAAAACATTATAGTGAATTTGGAGACACAGCATGTTACAGTGGAGTGGACACAGGACTGGAACTCAGAAGACTTAGGTTCTATTCCTGACTTGTGTTACGTGAGTTTAAATCATCACTTCACCCTTCTGTGCCTCTAGTTCCCCTCGCACCCACCCTTTGTTTGTCTTCTATATTTAGACTGTAAGTTCTTCAAGGCAGGGACTGGCTCTTACTATGTGTTTGTATGGTGCCTAGCACAATGGGACCCTGATTTCATTTGTAGGATCTAGGCACTATTGTAATACGAATAAGAATAAAGTGTTAGTATTTATTTAGCCTTCACTGATGTTCCAAGTTTTCATTTCAGAGTGACACAATACAGACTGGCGACAGATGAAGTGGTACAAGCCACCAGTATTGTAGAGGCAGTGGTCCTTGAAGGAGGCAGGTGGTGTCATGACAGCCCTACCGTCTTGGAGCATCAGGCTTTTTAGGGTATGTGTACATTGCAGTTGGGAGTGAGCCTCCCAGCCCAGGTAGACAGACTCATACTAGCGGGGCTAGAGGCAGCGAGCTAAAAATAGCAGTGTGGATGGTGTGGCTAGGGCTCTCGAGCCTCAGAGGTCAGGTAGGCTTGAGTGCCTGGGCTGCAGCCTGAGCTGTAACAGCCACATCACTGCTTTTAGCATGCTAACTCAAGCCCCGCTAGCACAAGTCTGTCCACCTAGGTTGGGAGGCTAGTGCTGACTTCCTCTCAAAGGGAAACTGCTGACCACTCCCCCCACTCCCTTCCCCCACACACATACTGGAGAAAGCAAGGTCATCAAGGTGAGGTTATTCCAGAGGTTTGATTAACCCAGTGGAAAGAGTGCTTCAGTAAATGTATTCCTTCATATATTTATCAAAGTCCACAAACATAGCCTATTCAGGATTAGGTAATGTCTAAGCCAATGGTTCTCAGTCATTGTAGATATGCAGCACACTTCTAATAAGTTGAAAATACGAAGGCACCACCTTCCTAACATAAAAGTCTATCATCAGTGAATGTCTTATTTCAAAGCAACTATCTTCACTAATTGTCTAAGACACTGCAGGAAAAGCTATAAAAACACAAACAAGGTACATAGATTTGTGTCTGTCAGTTTTCTCCATATAAAAGTCCCTTTTCAGTTTATAGTGACATATGAACTGTTCAAAAAGGTCACAGTTTTGGTTTAATGAAATTATGCCCAGAGATTTTTGCTATTTAATTTCACACCATTTTAACACTCATATTTCACTCTCTGCAATATATTCAGTAAAAATCACTATTTTATACCAAAAATATGAACACTGTGTTTTAGATAAAGCCATCTTCATTAAAAATGACCCATATACTTTCAGAGAAATGGACCTATGTCACCAAAAGTTTCACATACCTAAGCAAAATTTGTGGCAGAGATGCCTAAAGAAAGGCAGTGAATCATAAATTTCTACTGTTTCTTCATAAGGAAAGAAATCAAGATGAGGTGATTCCATAGTCCTTCAGAAGGTTTCAGAAAAAATGAGTTGATCATAGGAAGCTTTTTGCAACACAGCTGTAATTGAAAAGCATGTATTTGTACTGAAGAGAAAAGCGTTTGAAATTCTTAATGAACAAATTCTACAATTAAATCTAACTACTGCTCCTGGCAAAGTTTATCAGCTTGATTTACTCATGCCTATTAAAATGTATTACTTAAAGAATGAGATTTTGTTTGTCTCAACCACAATAACTGTGTTTGTGAAACAATAACCTTCCTGGACTGGCAGAAGCTGAAGGCATTGTGGAGGTGATGCTAGATGTCTGGGATAGAAAAAAACAGATTCCATTGCACTTGAGCATGACCTAGTGGCTGGATCATTGAGTGGCATTTATGGTAAGAACAGAAAAGGCTACTTGTCTACTCTCCAAGCACCAGGGTAATTAATGTGTATGCAGCTGTTCATTGAGGGGTGGATAAAGGGAATAAATAGTGCTCTGGAATGAAGGTGTGAAGATGAAAGACCCACATATACACACAAATTAGCCTGTTGAGACTCATGTGCCTGGAACTTCGGCCCACCAAATGCACTTTATGTTATGACTAAAAGAATATTCTAAGAGACTTAGCACTGAGGTTCAAAACCTATAAATTGTGTCTTCCTTTCCAAATGACTAAATGTGTGGTCAATTGAATTATAAATGCTTAAAAGGGTAAAAAGGTGGACTTAATACTGCACAAGCTGTATCACTATTGCACCAATTGTTTTTTTTGTTTTGCTTTGTTTTTACATTCTGAATTTTAATTGTATATCATCACAGCTAAACAGAATATGAAAACCTTGCACATAAAATAAATTGCAATAGGAAGTATATCTTCTGGATTGTTTTTGTGCTCATCGCAAATATTTACTTCTTCCACAGGGAGGTTTATGACTTACTCTTCGCACCTCCACAACATTTCCCTTAAAGTTAGCTAAACGGCAATTTATCTTGGATATCCTGGATAAAATCTGTAGTCTCTGAAGCAAGTTGAAATTTGGGTACATTCAAACTTTACCAACAGCAAACTGTGTGATCAAATGCTAATGTGATTTTCTTCTAGCTTCATAAAAATTAGATATGTCTTAATCATCAAATGTACCACAGTGCAATATACACATTGTAGATGGGAAAATATAAATTTATTTGACCCTGATCTATGCAAGTAAAACCAAAATGTTAATTGGGCACTATGTATTGTGTTTTCTTTACTAATTTACCACTAAATGCCTTGAAATGTAAAACAAACTTACTTTACAGTAGCTGAAACAACTTTAATATTGCTGTGTCAACAGATTCAGAATGCCTGTTGCTTCTGACTGACAGAGAAAAATAAATATTTCCCACATAAATTTTATAACCTCCCCCATCTCCTCCTCCATGTCCTGTGATATCAAATGGACTTCTGAACCTTTCCATTTTAGTGGTCAAAACACTTACACTTCCAGTAATTTAAAAAATTACTTACAGAAGCATTACATTGAGCTACTTAATCTCCCTAAATAGCTACTCCCGGACAGTCATTCAACCACAGAGCATTTACCTTGCTATCCAAATCTGATCCCCAATAAAGATGAAAATCTGAGCTCTGAGCTATGTTTTAATTCATTCTGTTATGTTCTGGCTTCATAAATCAAGAGTATTAAAAAAAGGAGTTGGGATATATTTAATAGTTCAGTCACACTTGTCTACATTTCAGTAAGAAATAGCTTGACCCCATGTTAACCCTCAGTTCACAAACTCACAAGCAAAGGGAGTAGGTATATAATTCTGATTATAAATCACTGAAACTTGGACCTATTCCCTTTGCTTGTGAGCTCAGATTTTCATCTGAGAATGTTCTTTCATGCTTCTTCAGGCTGCCAAAAACCATCTCCCTTTAATGCATAAAATACACTACTCTAGCTATAAAAGTACTCCTTTCTGAGTAAATATATATACATCAGTTAAAAATGGACAGAACATATACAGGGAGGGAGTAAATATTCTAAAAGAAACTAGAATAACATTGTCTTTGGTCCCCATTCCTGAATTAGATATATTCAAAATCTGGGTGAATTACATGGAGAAAATCATGCACTATGTCATCTCCTGTCTAACTAATGCAAAATTATTCTTAATTGATATAGGTTTCACAACACCACCCTACAGGGTCTTGGAGCCAAATTTATATGCAACCTTCAAGGGTCTGCAAACACAAGGCTGCTTACTGTAGGCAGACTGCAAATACGTCACTAAGGGAAAGGCTAGCCTACTGCAGAAAGCCACATATGAAGGAAGAGAAAACCTCCACAGCAGGAAGTTGTGGAGCTGCTTGTGGGGTAGAGAGCACATGGAACTGAGCTTCTTACCACCCACACACTAAAACTCCACTGGAGCCAGGTACAATATCTTTTGAGATCTCCTCCAGCAGAAGCTCTCTGGTAACTTTCCTGCACAGGCCTCTATGCATAAAGCACCAACTGTGTTCATCTACCTGGAAGTTGAGAAGATGGTGGGGAAATTTCTGTCCTTCATAGTCTATTTTACTGCTGAGGAATCCCATTCATTTATACTAGGTAACTCCCTCTCTGCATCACCAGTTATCTTGTAATGAGATGTATGTTCTGGCTGTTATTCCTCTGTTCAGTGCATCCATAGCAATATTATTGCCATTAGCTCAGAGAACACACATGACTAGAGTCTACAACTCTACCCCAGGGAAAGGCAAGCATGGATAGCTGTATAATGCCATTCAGACATTTCATGGCTGCTTCCAAGCACCCCCTTAGAACTGATAGTTGCTTGGAAACTGTATAGCTTGGGCAGCTGGTAATGGTGGTTTGCTGTGGATAGACAAGTAAGAAAATTAAAAGGATGAGAATAAAATAACTGCAAATGAGCAAATAACCCTGATTCATAAATGAGAAAACACTGATCTTGGCAGCATTGCAAAAGTAATATTTTCACTAGTATGAACTGTTCTTGAACAATTTCTCCAATATGTTAGACACAAACAGACTTTCCTTCAACATCAGGCATGTGTGCATATGTGTCTTCTTTTTCCACCTCTTTTTTTAGTTGCAAAAACAAAATTATTGTGGCCAAAAGTTAAAAACAATCCCACTCTCTATTTGTGTTTGAATTCCTGTGTTTCCCTCTCATGGTATACCAGAGTAGTGATGCAATACAGCATCTCATTCCAGAACAATATTTCTTTTTCTGTATCCCCCGCCTTTAGTATTCCCCTGCTATAAAGAAACTCCTAATATTTAGAGAATTTCTATGCCATTACTTCTCAGCATTGGGAATGGAAACAGATTTTCTTCATTTTACCATGGTATTAATAATTATTATATAACACATAATTCAATGACATCCTAAAGCATTTTGCAGACAAACTGATCAATTCACCCACCATTGAAACACAGCCACCTCTGTCACCTTTAAGTCAGGAAGTATACAAAAGAACCAAGTCCATTTGAAACTGCAAGGGGAATTTAGACAGACAGATCAGAGTTGGAATTTGGCCAGAATTAATCTTCTGTTTTTTTGCAAAAGGTACTATTTAATGACAGCAAATGGTTAGGACTTCTGTTCTACATATCCTATGACAGGGTGGGACAAATTCAATTCTGATATAAATGGGTAAAACTCCATCTGTTTACAACACAGGGCTGAATTGGCCTAGGAACTCTACCAGCACTATACTAAGGATATAGTTCAGTATTGACTCAGAAGTGAGACACCTATACTTTCTGTTACCCCTTCCTAGGTCCCCAGCTCTGTGATGTCACCAGTTCAAGTCCTAACCCTACAAAGATTGTTTATTTCTCCCTTACCCTTACCCTGGAAACATACCATGGCAATAATATAAAAGGATGTGAAGGCACGTACTTAAGGACAACAGAAATACAGTTGCAAATACAGTTGCAAAATTATAACCACTCTCTTATGGAAACTATGTTGAGGAAGCTCTTTTACTGTATTGCTTTGAAACAATTTGTTACTGGACACTTACTGTTCTACAGATGCTGCTTTTTCACTCTTGAATTATGTTGGAATCTCCATAATTCAGATTGTGTTGCATTTTTGCAGTTAAAGCAGTGTTTAATCCCTTTTGTTAGGTGTGAAAACAAATGTTTTACCTTAACCAAAATGACGACACTTACTCTTAGATCTATATTACATTATCTAGAAAGCTAGCAATAAATCCTATTGACTTACATTTATTTTCTGAAACACATTAGATACAACTCCTATTAATTTCCCTTTATTACCTGAGACAGACTCAGAAACTAAAGAATGACTTCAAGCATCTATCGAAAGAACAGTTACTCTAAACCTTTGAGCATAATATTAACCTTGTAAAAGCTGGCATTTTTCAGATATCCATCAATTCATCCCCCCATCTCTCTTCCTCTCTCTGGATCTATATATAATTATTTATAGAACTGATCAAATAGGTGTCTGTTATACTTCATGAATAAGAAAGGACAGGTCCCTCCCTGCCCTAAGAATTTATAATTTAAAGCCCTAATCCTGCAATGGGTTTGGAGCGAGGCAGCCCCTTGCGGCTGCACAGAGCTTTAGTGAAGTCACTGGGGCTCTGTGTGGGCACAAGGATCCATTGTCATGGATCCAAAGCAGGACTGAGGGCCTACATTAGATGTAGAACTGTAAAGGATGACAAAGGATCAGGGCAGGAGTATGGAAAGGATTAGAGCTCTAAGAATAAAATCTGCAGATGAGCTATTGCACGCATACAACCTACCATAATCATTCTTTTTTTAACTGAATATAGGGTTTGAGGGTTTTGTTTGGTAGGTTTTAAGTTATTTTTATAGGAATAGTTTAAGGAAATAAAGTCTGGCAATGGGGTGTAGTGGAGGGATGGAGTTCAACACTGAAAGGAGTGAGAGTTGAGGAAAGACTTGAAATGGGAGATTGAGTGTGCATGGGACGAGGGAGGATACTAGGTATAAGGAGATGTCTGCCTGTCTGTCTATGTATTTATATTGTACCCATTACCACAATACCTATAATGATGGCAGTCTCCAGAGGAAGAAAAAAACCCACAAATGTTCCCTATGAGTTCTGCTTAAGAGCTGGCTCCACATCACCTATTAAAAATAAACTTTTGAGAGGATGAGATTTTGAATGGACTAATGAGGAAATGACTGAATCATCTAATTGAAAATTGTTATTGTCAGTTCCAAAAAGCCCAGGTTTTCAGGGTTTTGGCTAGAGTAACTCAATGTTGTATAAAAGTAATCCACCACAATTTTTTGCTATGTAATAGCAGTACTTTACATTATAGCAATTTAGGATTTTGTACTGTTAAAAATAACCATGGAGGAAAAGAATGGCATAAGTTTAAAACAGGGTTTTGTTGCCTATCTTTAATAGCTTGTTTAACACAATAATCACATTTAGAGTTTTTGATGGCTAATAAAGTGAACATCACTAAGCACAGTAGTAATGTGTAGTTACATTTATGGAAGTCGGCAAATAGGTACAACTCTCCCGCCCCAAAATACAGATCCAAGTAAACATCCCATTTGCCATATAAAGCTAATTTATAATTTCTCACCATTTTCTTTGCAACTATCATTACTCATCAGATCATACAAGATCTCAACTAAGCAGCATCATGGAGTCAAACTGTATTTTCCTATGCATGAGGTACTCTTAAATAGTCTAAAACACTGAGGTCAGGTTCATAGTTTTATAAATTTTCACTTTCAGTGGCTTATTCCATTTAAATTATCAATTAAGAAGCTATTAATAAATTTGGATCAATAGGAAAGTTAAAATAATAGGTTGATAAAATGTGATAAAGGTGGCAAAAATACATATATTTCTAGGGCTGTATATAGCTCTAATGCCATGAGCACACAATACTCTAGTACCTTCTTGTACAGCACTGCTTCAAACACATTTTCAATAATGCATGCAATTGGGCATCCCAGATAAAGAAAAAACAACAAACTGGAAAGAAACCATAGAAAATAGTAGATCATAAATTGAATGTGAGTCAACAATGTGATACAATTGTGTAAAAGGCTAATATCATTCTGGGTTGTATTAACAGGAGCAGGGGTGAAAGTAAGTTAAAGGACTTACCAGTACGCCGGAGTCCTGAGCGGGGGCGTGGTCTCTTCCAGCTGAGGCGGGGCCTTTAAATCACCTTGGAGCTCCCAGCTGCCTCTGCAGCTGGGAGCCCCAGGGCTCAGGGGCGAATTAAAGGGCCCCGGGTTCCGGCTGCCGTGGAGCTCTGGGCCCTTTAAATCCTTGCCTGAGCCTGGCTGCCAGAGCTCCGGTGGCACTTTAAAGAGCCCAGGGCTTCCTGCAGCGGCTGGAGCCCTGGGCCCTTTAAATCACCGCCGCAGAAGCCGGTCCTGTCCGGCACGGTGTACTGGCTCTTGCCAGCACGCTGTACAGGACCGGACCAGCTTACTTTTACCCCTGAACAGGAGTGTTGTATGTAAGCCAAGGGAGGCAGTTGTCCCACTCTACGCCGCATTGGAGAGGCCTAAGCTGGAGTACCGTGTCCAATTCTGGGTGCCAAAATTTAGGAAAGATGTAGACAAATTGATGAGAGTCTAAAGGAGAGCAGCAAATATGATAAAAGTTTTAGAAAATCTGACCCATGAGCAAAGGTTAAAAAAAAGTGGACATGATTAGCCTTGAGAAAAGAAGACGGGGGCGAACCTGATCATCTTTAAATATGGTAAGGGCTGTTATAAAGAAGATGGGGATCAATTGTTTTCCATGTCCACTAAAGGTAGGACAAAAAGTAATAGCCTCAGTCTGCAGCAAGGGAGATTTAGGTTAGACATCAGGAAAAACTTTCCAACTATCAGGGTAGTGAAGCTGAAGAACAGGCTTCCAAGGGAGGTAGTGGCATCTTCATAATTGGAGGCTTTTAAAAACAGGCTGGACAAACACCTGTCAGGGATGTTCTAGGTTTACTTGGTCCTGCCCCGGTGCAGGGGGTTGGACTAGATGACCTCTCAAGGTCCCTTCCAACCCTAAATTTCTATGATTCCATGAAAAGAAAAAAGGATCATTAAGGCCATGTAGGGATTAATTTACATTATAGGGACAGTCAAAGCTAAGAGAATTAGGAGTTTGCTGCAGCTGTTCCCTTGAAACCAATGGTAAAATGACATTAATGGAGCAGGCCCTCTGTATGCATAGTTTGGCTAAAAGACAAATAAGCTTGATATGCTAACAAATATTTGAAGGGCATCAAAAAGAGGAAGAAACGTATGTAATAAATTCTGGAAGAAATAAGTAATGGGATTAATATTAATGGGATGAATGTTATGGTGGTCATTTTTCCTTATACTAAGAATTATTAAACCATTGAACAGGTAAATACGAATCACAGTTTTGACCAATGCTTCATCACTATGGTTATATGTTGCTCCCATTTTGAAAACACTTAAGACAGTGGATTTTAAGAAGTGCTTACTCTTGGGCCTGGTCCACACTAACCCCCCACTTCGAACTAAGATACGCAACTTCAGCTACATGAATAACGTAGCTGAAGTCGAAGTACCTTAGTTCGAACCTACTGAGGGTCCAGACGCGGCAGGCAGGCTCCCCCGTCGACTCTGCGTACTCCTCTTGCAGAGCAGGAGTACCGGTGTCGATGGCGAGCACTTCCAGGATCGATCCGGGATCGATTGATCACTTCTGGACAAGATGCGATAAATCGAACCCAGAAGATCGATTGCTTACTGCCGGGCCCGGAGGTAAGTATAGTCTAACTCTGCTCCCTTGGAAGTCAACAGGAAGAGTTACCACTGATTGTAACAAGAGCAGAGTCAGTTCAGTGCTGAAAATCCCACACAACAGTGATCCGTCCCATCTTTGTCTCTGTCAGCCATAGAATTACAGTGCACTAGCTGGCTGTTAGTATTTAAATATTTCCATGAAACCAGATGTCAGGTTTTCTGACAGCAGAATGTATTGGTGAAAATTAAAAACGTGCTATAAACAGATTGAATTTATGAATAGTGTTTTCCAAGAACAGAGCTTGCAGACTAGTCAGCATTTGAAAAACAGAAATAATTAATTATGGTTTTTTCCATGTATTTACTGCCTCAACAAATAACGAGAAACAGTGTGTCAACACTGATGAGTGATGTTACCATTTCTTGCTTTCTAAACCTATGTCCCTTAATTTAGGATTTCATCCTCTTTGTTGACTGACAATGGAACATGAAAAATGGTTCCTCAACAAGGAGATGATCTGAATCAATCCAAATGAACTGTCCACTTACATGTAGTGACAGGTTCAGGTGACTAAGCATGCAAGTATACAGCATTTCTGAACTAAATGTCATTACAGGGAACATTGTTCATTTTAAATGCTACCTCCATCTAACACAAACTTCCTCTTCATCCTGTTCGGTTATGTGCTATAGCTTAGTCTGACTAATCCAATAGGCCTGCTATTCATAATGAATCTAAATGCATCCTTAAGAGGGCTGATGAAAAGTGGACCAAAAAAGCATTGTTTAAAATTGAACCACTAAGCCAAAGATAAGTGTGAGCATTTACAAATAAAGGAGTTAGTAGAGCTACAGAAATGGAGGATAACAGAGTCCATAGGTAAAGATTATGCCCATGTTCTACTCAGCTAAGGGGAGTCACCCACCAAGCCTTTACTTGGCCTATCTGGATGTTGGATCTTGGTTTGGTGCAGAGCCCTACTCTCTTGATAGTCCCTCCTGTGAGCACGTGTAGGAAAGGGAGAAAGAATAAGTAAAACATTTGCACTGCCCCACCATGTTCCAACACACTGGCCAATGTGTCATAGAGGTAATTTACTACAGGTATAAGCCAGCAATACATTACTCTCCCAAGAAGGAAGAGAACTATGAATCCCTGAGCCATAACCTCTTCTCTGGGATGCACCTGGGACAGCTCAGCAAGGCGCTGCCTCTCATTATGAGCTGAGTCTTGGGGACACAATTTAGCCCTAAATCTGGGCTAGTATATCAATGAGAAATCCAAAGAGAAACAAGGGAGAAGAGCAGGTAATTTCAGCACCTAATGCTAAAAAATATTCCCTTTTAGGGCCTGCTTTGCAATCTGTACACAATCACAACTTCTGCTGAAGTCAATGAGAGTTTTGCCTGCATAAAACTGCAGGATTAGGCCTTTTAATGCTTTTCTATTTTTCTGTTTATTTTAAGGACAAAATGCTAATGAGTATTCAAACAACCCAATCACTCACCTGAACATATTTAGCCCTCTAATTAGAGCTTCATGCAATGGAACAATAACCATAATAGTGCTCTGGTCTATTGTTGCTGTACAAGGATGTGGGGAAGACTGTTGATTACTTGTTTTTAAATTTAAAATGATACTTTAAAAAAACCCTTTATTTTAGGATTGCATTATAATAACTTTAAAACTGCTCTGAGGTTTACCTCCATTGGAATTATAGGGTGCCTCCTTGACACTTCAAACATTGGGATAGGACCCTGGAGAACAACCCAATGTCTGACATGCAAGTGAAGTACCCTCTAATTCTAACCAAGGTAACCTTGAATCAGCTAACAAACTAGCATTAAAAGGATGTTCACAACTCCATTTGATAGTTTATATTTTTATTTTGCTCTCCATAATGACCTCTTGGATGCTTGAAAATATATATATTTTTCCTATCCATTTCTTCCTTGTTCATTTTGCAAACATTATATTGTATGTTATGACTGAACATTTCTGTTTTTCTGGACCAAGACTAAAAATATTGTTTCCCTTCATTCTTACCCTCTCCATCTAAGTGTAGGAAAGAAAGTGCCCTCATTGACCCTGCCAACAGATGCTGAAGATAAAATTTCAGTTATACAAAAGAATGCATTAGACACAGAGTTCATGTGATCAGAAAGCCATCCATTGGGCCACACAAATCACAGACAAGATGAACCATGGTAAATTGTCCCAGGAATCCATTCCCTGTCCCTTCCCACACACAGTCTCCACCTGAGTAGGTACGCAACACCTGCTTAATTCTGTGCACCTAGAGCCAAGGTCACCCAGGTATGGGTGTAAAGAAAGTTCTTGTTCCTCCTTACTCTTTGTGCAGACATATCCTACATATACAAATAACACAATATAGCCAAATAAATCAAATGTTATTAGAAAAATCATGAGAAAGTCATACTAAATCAAAGATAAACAATACTAAACATATCTATACACAAACTCACCTATTTAGGCCAAAACCTTTTGTTACAAGAACGGACAGTTCAGTTAATAAAGGAATCTTACATCATCAGACTCCCTGTGTTTCTGTCAGTTATGTCTCGTACAGTCAATCATTAGCTGACCATCTCTCTCTCACACAGTAAATATCAGCCTTCCATCCGTCAGCTGGCCTACCCTCTCTGTCATCATACCCTGTTCCCATAAGGGGGACGAAGGCTTGTCATTTATGCCCCTCAGACCAGTCTGATGTGGTGAGTTGAGAACTTACATTACCATATTTGCCATAAAGGCATTTGTTGTATTAGCATGTCCTTGTGGCTACATCTGTAATGACCTGCAGTGTAGACTGCATTTCATCAAGCAACCTTTACAACATGCTTAGGTCAGCTGTATATATCATGACTGTATATTCATGACCAATGCTCTCTTTGCATCTCCCAGCTGGAGATTATAGGTCTATTTCCTGAGTCTTCTAATCCCTTTCTCAATGTTACTGGCTTTCCTGATTTTGGCTTGTCAGATAGTCACTTTTTAGCATCATTGCCTGGCTCAATAACTGTGCACTAGTTGGATTGGAAAACTGTTCTCCAACAATAATAGTTTTGCCTGCAAAGAAGCAGGTATTGCTATTAGTAAGTTTTGTACAATTAATGACAATACACAACAGAGCACATGCAAGGAATATAATAAATTCCACCTGAAACCCAGAAATGTCCAAAAATACTCTGAGGTATCTCTGAATGGACTGTCCTACTGAATGAAACACTTTTGCGCTTCTTTTCAGAAGGGTTTGCTGGAGAGTCAAAGTACTGTAATAATTAACTGTCAGATAATAGAAAAGAATACTGTCAAAAATATTGCTATACTTTTTAAAGGTAATACACAAGGGAATATGAGGCTACTACACAGCCACATGGTATATTCTGAATAGCATTATTTACTGCTGTTGAGCAGTAAAGAGCATGAATTTCCTCACTCCCTGGACTTTTATAGGGGTCAGGACAGCAAAAACAGGGAACCTGAGGTATCAGCTTTCTCCCCTTTTGCACATATTCTTTAAAGTTTCTTGTTACAGTATCTTGCTTCTTTGTGGGCAGTAAATAGAGGTGAAACTTTTATGTGTCTCTCTCTCTTTGTTCTGAAATAAAGGTAAATTTGAAACACATACAGACATTAGAAGATGTTTATATATACAAACTCATGCTATCTAATACACAGAAACCACATGCAACATTCCCTTTCTTTTTAAATATATTGTCTTCATACAATTTGCTGCTTTCAGAGTTTGCTTCTAAAATACTTTCATATATATTTGAAAAAGTGAGAACACTTTTTCTACATAGGGTATACATTACATCAGCTGATATCCTATTTAGAACACTTTACTCCATACACTATATTGATAGAATGATGTCATAGTTTTAATCAGATTTTCCTTTAGCTCCAGAATCAAATTATTCATTATTACAGCCTTCTGACACAGTTTTACATCCTACCTTGTATCAGTTGCTAATTTAAAGACCACATGACAAGTAACGGCTGAATGTTCTAAAATTCTTGTTAATAGCTGACACTAAATACACTGAGATCATGGCTTTTTATGCAATATAATTACTCAAAGTTTCTACTCCATCAACACAAGGGCACAGATGAAATAAAGATTATGCACATCAGCAAACATTACTGTCTTTAGTCCTCAGTTTATATTTCTGTCCTTTCCGGATGCTTCTTTAGATAGACATTTCCAAAATTCTGGATAGGTAAGGATTGCCTTTCATTAGTATCATATCTTGGTTAGGACTGACAGTTTTTCAGAAAGTATTTTAAAGCAGTTTTCTTTTTTTCCAAAACCATCATTTGTTACTCCTGAATTCAAAACATTCAAGAATGTAGGGTGAAAATGGGGCATGTTTTCATGTAATCATCAGTCCTACTTTAATTTGCATATTTTGTATTTAGCTGCCAAACTTATAACTAAATGATAAATAGAGACTCTTTAGGGATTTGTTTCAATTAAGCTTCTCTTCAGGGTGGTCTTGATATGAGTCAAAACTAGGAAATTGATGCTCAGTTTCCAGAATACCTAAAGTGCACAAAGTAATTAATTGTGTAGCTTTCTGGGATTTTATTATGACCAGTTCATGATTGTTCCACATTTTATTAATTGTTTACATATTTTAAGTACTATATGTCATGTCTTTTATAAAGGCTTGAGAGATGTGGCTAAGGGGGGATAATTCAGTCGATATGCTCTTTAGTCTAGAAATCTTATCTAGAGCAAGGACTGCAAATAGTGCTGTTTATAACCACATTTTATGATGTGGACTGTTTTCCATTGATTTTTTTTCTTTTGTGGAAATTATAATTAAATGTCATTTTTGCGCATTCTGCAGTCTCTGGTCATGTTAGATCCTATTTGCAGTTCCAGTGAAGGAAACCATTTTAACAAATTTTACTATTATGCCTGACTCAAGTATTGTAGGAAATAGTCATATGTTAAAAGAAAACTGCAGAGTAATTTAAAAGATATTCAAACCATTAATGTAATTATAATGAATACATCACTAAAACTTATTTTTCTATCAAATATCATTTCACAAAGGACAACCACCAAATGGGAAGCTGGCTTCTAAACAAACCTTATGACATTATGCAGTTCAGAACACAGGAAATGTAGCTTAATATTTGAATACAAGGGTTGTTTTTTGATAAATTATTTTACTTTATACTGTGTTTACAGCTGATAGAATGTATACATAATAGTTGAAAATCTAAGGCTACCCTCACCTTTTTCTCACGAGTCACCCAAATCACCTGCAATCTTTAAATTGCACTTCCTACTAACAAATATCAGTAAAATAGTAACCATGATTGAGTGAGGCATTAGCATCATTAATAGTTTCACGGATAGAGAAATGACAGGTAAGTCATTTTAATACATATTCTTGTGCTGCATATTAGTATGTATTTAGTATTATCACCTGTTATTTTTATGTGACTCATTTGCACCTTCAAATCATCTCGCAGGTGATGGAAGTCTTCCTAAAGACTCACATAAACGAGACTGCTCAGATAGAAAAGAATTAAATCTTCTTCCCCACATTAAGAACACTTACTTGTTGGTCAAATTTTTCACTTTACATGAAGAAATACTCCTTGCTGCTGAAATCACCCTCCAACTTCACTGAGGAACTCTGCATACCTAGGTCCTTTCATTGAATGCCTGGAGTAGGCATTTTACAAGGAAAATTCTTCATATTTGAGCATACTCATAGTGTGCCCACTTCATTATCATGTGGCCTGTTCAGCACCTCTCAAATGGCTCTCAATGCTATACAGGATTGAGCTCTAAAATGACAAACCATAAGAAGACCCAAAGGGATCTGGGGGTCATAGTGGGCCAGAAGCTAAATATGAGTCAACAGTGTAACACTGTTGCAAAAAAAGCAAACATCATTCTGGGATGTATTAGCAGGAGTATTGTAAGCAAGACACGAGAATTAATTTTTCCGCTCTACTCTGCACTGATTAGGCCTCATCTGGAATATTGTGTCCAGTTCTGGGTGCCACATTTCAGGAAAGATGTAGACAAATTGGAGAAAGTCCAGAGAAGAGCAACAAAAACTATTAAAGGTCTAGAAAACATGACCTATGAGGGAAGATTGAAAAAATTGTGTTTGTTTTAGTCTGGAGAAGAGAAGACTGGGAGGGGACATGATAACAATTTTCAAGTACATAAAAGGTTGTTACAAGAAGGAAGTAGAAAAATTGTTCTTCTTAACCTCTGAGGATAGGACAAGAAGCAATGGGCTTAAATTGCAGCAAGGGAGGTTTAGGTTAAGCATTGGAATAAGTTGCCTAGGGAGGTTTGTGGAATCTCCATCATTGGGGATTTTTAAGAGCCGGTTCGACAAACACCTGCCAGAGATTGTCTAGATCAGAGATGGGCAAACTATGGCCCATGGGCCACATCTGGCCTGCGGGACCCTCCTGCCCAGCCCCTGAGCTCCTAGCCTGAGAGACTAGTCACCGGCCCCTCCCCCGCTGTTCCCCCTGCCCCGCAGCCTCAGCACGATGTGCCACCTGTGCAATGCCCTGGGTGGCTGGGCAGCGCAGCTGCAAAGCCCAGCCTGACCTGGTGCTTTGTGCTGCTCTGTGGCGTGGCTGTACCACCGCCAGCCACCAGTGCTCCAGGCAGCGCGGTAAGAGGGTGGGGCGTGGGGGGTTGGCTATAGGGCAGGGGAGTTTGGGGTGGTGGTCAGGGGGCGGGCATGTGGATGGGGGCGGGGCGGTCAGATGGCTGGGAATGGGGGGTTGAATGGGTGCAGGGGTCCCCAGGGGCAGTCAGGAAGGAGGGGGGTTGGATGGGGGGGTGGGGGGCAGTCAGGGATGTGTGTTCCAGGGGCAGTCAGGGGACAGGGAGTGTGGGGGGGTGGATGGGGCAGGGGTCCCGGGAGGGACCATCAGGGAACGGGGGGGTTGGATGGGGCAAGAGTCCCGGGGGAGGCTGTCAGGGGGTGAGAAGCGGGCAGGGGGGATGGGGTCAGGGGCCGAGCCACACCTGACTGTTTGGGGAGGCACAGCCTCCCCTAACCGGCCCTCCATACAATTTCCGAAACCTGATGCGGCCCTCAGGCCAAAAAGTTTGCCCGCCCCGGTCTAGATAATACTTAGTCCTGCCTTGAGTGCAGGGGACTGGACTAGATGACCTCTCGAGGTCCCTTCCAGTTCTATGATTCTATAAGAGAATTGCGTAAAAAATCATAATTTTTTTGAGGAGCCAGCTATTGATGCCATATATTGCTAGTTCTCATCTTAAGCAGTACATAGAATATATTCAGCTGAATTGCAGGGGCACTAAGTACAAGATACTTGGGCATTTTGGGTATACAAACACTTCCTATTTTTGGAGACAAAAATATGCCTGTTTTTTGGCAGTGGTGTCTCTGACGATTTATTCGGGTTTTTATATCACGCTCATCATCATAGTATCTAGTATCAGAAGGGTAGCCGTGTTAGTCTGAATCTGTAAAAAGCAACAGAGGGCCTGTGGCACCTTTGAGACTAACAGAAGTACTGGGAGCATAAGCTTTCGTGGGTAAGAACCTCACTTCTTCAGA